>NC_143034.1:14780000-14872500 GCF_057628025.1 Oncorhynchus mykiss
AACATGTTCCCAGTGTGGGCAACCTGTGTAAGAGCCTCTACTCAACATGTTCCCAGTGTGGGCAACCTGTGTAAGAGCCTCTACTCAACATGTTCCCAGTGTGGGCAACCTGTGTAAGTGTCTCTACTCAACATGTTCCCAGTGTGGGCAACCTGTGTAAGTGCCTCTACTCAACATGTTCCCAGTGTGGGCAACCTGTGTAAGTGTCTCTACTCAACATGTTCCCAGTGTGGGCAACCTGTGTAAGTGTCTCTACTCAACATGTTCCCAGTGTGGGCAACCTGTGTAAGAGCCTCTACTCAACATGTTCCCAGTGTGGGCAACCTGTGTAAGTGTCTCTACTCAACATGTTCCCAGTGTGGGCAACCTGTGTAAGTGCCTCTACTCAACATGTTCCCAGTGTGGGCAACCTGTGTAAGTGTCTCTACTCAACATGTTCCCAGTGTGGGCAACCTGTGTAAGTGTCTCTACTCAACATGTTCCCAGTGTGGGCAACCTGTGTAAGTGTCTCTACTCAACATGTTCCCAGTGTGGGCAACCTGTGTAAGAGCCTCTACTCTACCTGTGTAAGTGTCTCTACTCAACATGTTCCCAGTGTGGGCAACCTGTGTAAGTGTCTCTACTCAACATGTTCCCAGTGTGGGCAACCTGTGTAAGTGTCTCTACTCAACATGTTCCCAGTGTGGGCAACCTGTGTAAGTGTCTCTACTCAACATGTTCCCAGTGTGGGCAACCTGTGTAAGTGTCTCTACTCAACATGTTCCCAGTGTGGGCAACCTGTGTAAGTGCCTCTACTCTACCTGTGTAAGTGCCTCTACTCAACATGTTCCCAGTGTGGGCAACCTGTGTAAGTGTCTCTACTCAACATGTTCCCAGTGTGGGCAACCTGTGTAAGTGTCTCTACTCAACATGTTCCCAGTGTGGGCAACCTGTGTAAGAGCCTCTACTCAACATGTTCCCAGTGTGGGCAACCTGTGTAAGTGTCTCTACTCAACATGTTCCCAGTGTGGGCAACCTGTGTAAGTGTCTCTACTCAACATGTTCCCAGTGTGGGCAACCTGTGTAAGTGTCTCTACTCAACATGTTCCCAGTGTGGGCAACCTGTGTAAGTGTCTCTACTCAACATGTTCCCAGTGTGGGCAACCTGTGTAAGTGTCTCTACTCAACATGTTCCCAGTGTGGGCAACCTGTGTAAGTGTCTCTACTCAACATGTTCCCAGTGTGGGCAACCTGTGTAAGTGCCTCTACTCTACCTGTGTAAGTGCCTCTACTCAACATGTTCCCAGTGTGGGCAACCTGTGTAAGTGTCTCTACTCAACATGTTCCCAGTGTGGGCAACCTGTGTAAGAGCCTCTACTCAACATGTTCCCAGTGTGGGCAACCTGTGTAAGTGTCTCTACTCAACATGTTCCCAGTGTGGGCAACCTGTGTAAGTGCCTCTACTCAACATGTTCCCAGTGTGGGCAACCTGTGCAAGTGTCTCTACTCAACATGTTCCCAGTGTGGGCAACCTGTGTAAGTGTCTCTACTCAACATGTTCCCAGTGTGGGCAACCTGTGTAAGTGTCTCTACGCAACATGTTCCCAGTGTGGGCAACCTGTGTTAGTGTCTCTACTCAACATGTTCCCAGTGTGGGCAACCTGTGTAAGTGTCTCTACTCTACCTGTGTAAGTGTCTCTACTCTACCTGTGTAAGTGTCTCTACTCTACCTGTGTAAGTGTCTCTACTCTACCTGTGTAAGTGCCTCTACCTGTGTAAGTGCCTCTACTCTACCTGTGTAAGAGCCTCTACTCAACATGTTCCCAGTGTGGGCAACCTGTGTAAGTGTCTCTACTCAACATGTTCCCAGTGTGGGCAACCTGTGTAAGTGTCTCTACTCAACATGTTCCCAGTGTGGGCAACCTGTGTAAGTGTCTCTACTCAACATGTTCCCAGTGTGGGCAACCTGTGTAAGAGCCTCTACTCAACATGTTCCCAGTGTGGGCAACCTGTGTAAGTGTCTCTACTCTACCTGTGTAAGTGCCTCTACTCTACCTGTGTAAGTGTCTCTACTCTACCTGTGTAAGTGTCTCTACTCTACCTGTGTAAGTGTCTCTACTCTACCTGTGTAAGTGTCTCTACTCTACCTGTGTAAGTGTCTCTACTCTACCTGTGTAAGTGTCTCTACTCTACCTGTGTAAGTGTCTCTACTCTACCTGTGTAAGTGTCTCTACTCTACCTGTGTAAGTGTCTCTACTCTACCTGTGTAAGTGTCTCTACTCTACCTGTGTAAGTGCCTCTACTCTACCTGTGTAAGTGCCTCTACTCTACCTGTGTAAGTGTATCTACTCTACCTGTGTAAGTGTATCTACTCTACCTGTGTAAGTGCCTCTACTCTACCTGTGTAAGTGCCTCTACTCTACCTGTGTAAGTGCCTCTACTCTACCTGTGTAAGTGCCTCTACTCTACCTGTGTAAGTGCCTCTACTCTACTGCTCTGTGCCACGACGCAAATGTGATGATATGCATGCAAGGATTTATTATAAAAGGGCATCTTCTCCTCATGCGTTCTGGTACCTGAGAACTCCCCAGCTCACCCCCCTCTCACGCTCACTTTCTGTTCCGTCACCTCCTGATTTATAAATGAAGCTGCTGTCAGGTGTAGAAGTGATAAACTAACCCCCAGGAGATGCTACGATACTAATCTCCATACTGAATATTCATACTACTGGATTAATGGCTTTTAGATAGAGTTATAGCTTTACATAATACTGGTTCTCTGAGGCTATGGATTATCTAACAAATGGATTATACTGGGGTGTGTGTGTGTTATGTTTCGGTTTCTGTGTGTGTGTGTGTGTGTGTGTGTGTGATGGTGTGAGTAAGTGTGTGTGTGTGTGTGTGTGTGTGTGATGGTGTGTGTAAGTGTGTGTGATGGTGTGAGTAAGTGTGTGTGTGTGTGTGTGTGTGTGTGTGTAAGTGTGTGTGATGGTGTGAGTAAGTGTGTGTGTGTGTGTGTGTGTGTGTGTGTGTGTAAGTGTGTGTGATGGTGTGAGTAAGTGTGAGTGTGTGTGTGTGTTATGTTTCGGTGTCTGTGTCTGTGTGTGTGTGTGTGTGTGTGTGTGTGTGTGTGTGTGTGTGTGTGTGTGTGTGTGTGTGTGTGTGTGTGTGATGTGTGAGTAAGTGTGTGTGTGTGTGTGTGTGTGTAAGTGTGTGTGTGTATGTGTAAGTGTGTGTGTGTGTGTGTGTGTGTGTGACAGCCCAAGTAGCTGATAGGGGATGACTGGGATAGAATGTCACCATCACTTTGATGCGGCAAAGCTTCCATTCTGTGTGTGTGTGTCTGCGTGTGTGTGTGTGTGTCTGCGTGACTTTGTCCGAGGTGTATTTCCCAGGCTGTGGTGTCCGGCTGGTGCTCAGTGGGTCTCCAGGGGACCTGTCGCTGTAGATAAAGCCAGAGCAGAGGCCTCATGCTGGGGGAGAGGAGGAGAGATGACAGCCTCCTGCTGGGCTGGTTGGTTCAGCCTTCTCTCTGTTCATTTTCCCTCTTTCTCCCTCTCTACTTCAGACTCACCTCCGTCACATAGATTTGTCCATAATGACCACCTCTTCTCTCTCGTAATAGTTATTCTCTCCTTTGTCTGGCTCTAAGGGTGATCATGGTTGATTCTTTGTGACAGTGTGTGTGTGTGGATTGTCAGTGACACACCACAAGGCTAATCGCAGGACAGCAGGCCTCCACACTCAGATAATTAGACCCCTGGATCTCTCTATAACATACGCTGATCCAACCAGTGTGTGAGAGAGACAGAGAGACACACAGACAGAGACAGAGAGACACAGAAATAGAGAAAGAGTGAAAATATAGGTGAGTTGTACAGGTGTACAGTGCAGGTGTGTTCAGGTAAGACGTGTGTCAGGTCAGTATTCACCCTGCAGTGTGTTGTAACAGGTCAGTACTCACCCTGCAGTGTGTTGTAACAGGTAAGACGTGTGTCAGGTCAGTATTCACCCTGCAGTGTGTTGTAACAGGTAAGACGTGTGTCAGGTCAGTATTCACCCTGCAGTGTGTTGTAACAGGTCAGTATTCACCCTGCAGTGAGTTGTAACAGGTAAGACGTGTGTCAGGTCAGTATTCACCCTGCAGTGAGTTGTAACAGGTCAGTATTCACCCTGCAGTGTGTTGTAACAGGTCAGTGTTATTAGTTTACTCACTACAGGGCAGAGTCGTTGAGTTCAAACTCGTAACCCCTGGCTGCGGCCTCTCGGACCCCCTGGTCAGCCCACAGACAGGAAAGGGCGTGGCCAATGAAAGGAAACAGCACCTGATCCTCATCAAAACACCTCCCGCAGGACAACACAGAGTGGGCGTGCACCTGGGGGGCGAGAACAAAGAGGGTATCATGTCCATACAGTTTACAAGACACAGTACTGACTGGACATGAAGCTACACACGCTGCCGACCCCAAACTCTCTCACACAGCACGAATAACAAGGAAAAGGTTATCAGTAGATGGAAACAGAATTCCTCACCGTTTCACAGCTCTAGTTAGGAGCCGTCAGACTCAGTGTGGGTGGGGATGCTTTGAGCTCTGTTACCTTTGGCAATAAAGGTATTCAAATTGAATGGAACCTGACAATAACACCTCCCACCCAGTCTCTCACGCACCGTCTCCCGATCATACTTCTGTACCATGTCATTACAGAGCAATTACACTACAACTCATTCACTTAACTGGCTATTATTGATGCCCATTTGAACTATGACATTCTAACACAAAATAAAACTAGAGAGAGTGTGTTTGTGCATGTGTATCTGTCTCCGTATCTCTGTGTGTGTGTGTGTGTGTGTGTGTGTGTGTGTGTGTGTGTGTGTGTATGTATGTAGGGAATGTCCTGAGCTGCCAGCAGACTAATGGGTCAGGGCTGAGTAAACATGGAGAGCAGCAGCAGCCAATCAGACCACTGGGACCCACCAGCCTTCTGTGTGTGTGTATGTGTGTGTGTGTGTGTGACAGACACTACTGTCTGCTGTAGGCATGCTGCCCTCTAGTGTTTGTCTGACACTAGTCTGTGTGTGTGTGTGTGTGTGTGTGTGACAGACACTACTGTCTGCATGCTGCCCTCTAGTGTTTGTCTGACACTAGTCTGTGTGTGTGTGTGTGTGTGTGTGTGTGTGTGTGTGTGTGTGTGACAGACACTACTGTCTGCTGTAGGCATGCTGCCCTCTAGTGTCTGTCTGGACAAATCACACTAAAGCCATCAAGTGAAGTAGTGTTTCTATGAGGTGGAGACTACGAGAGCAAGAAAGAGAAACAGACAGACAGAGCAATAGACAAGACAGACAGACAGACAGACAACAGACAGGACACTCCATCTCCCTCTCTAACCTTGTTCTTGCTGTTAGTCAGGTTGATCCGGAGAATGCCCATCCCGTGGAGGACAAACTTCATAGAGGTCAGAAGATTGTCCAGCACCGCCGGCTGTACGGGGTCAACAGGGCAGGGGTCAGAGGTAAAAATGTACAAACAGTTACCACGGCAACGGTGTTCACACCACACAGGAAAAGTACATATAGAACGCATCAGAAAACCCTGTGTATGAAACTACTTTAGTCAAATTAGTGCACTATGGGTAACGGTGCCATTTCAGACACAACTGTGGCCTCTATAACCAAAGAAATCAGACATGAATTACATGGCAACAGTGACAACACCATACAGACAGCCTTTATAGAACCTTTTTAAATAAAATGGGTGTTCATTCAAATCAGACTAAAGAGGAGATATCAGACCTGTTAAGAGGAGATATCAGACCTGTTAAGAGGAGATATCAGACCTGTTAAGAGGAGATATCAGACCTGTTAAGAGGAGATATCAGACCTGTTAAGAGGAGATATCAGCCCTGTTAAGAGGAGATATCAGACCTGTTAAGAGGAGATATCAGACCTGTTAAGAGGAGATATCAGACCTGTTAAGAGGAGATATCAGACCTGTTAAGAGGAGATATCAGACCTGTTAAGAGGAGATATCAGACCTGTTAAGAGGAGATATCAGACCTGTTAAGAGGAGATATCAGACCTGTTAAGAGGAGATATCAGACCTGTTAAGAGGAGATATCAGACCTGTTAAGAGGAGATATCAGACCTGTTAAGAGGAGATATCAGACCTGTTAAGAGGAGATATCAGACCTGTTAAGAGGAGATATCAGACCTGTTAAGAGGAGAAATCAGACCTGTTAAGAGGAGATATCAGACCTGTTAAGAGGAGAAATCAGACCTGTTAAGAGGAGATATCAGACCTGTTAAGAGGAGATATCAGACCTGTTAAGAGGAGATATCAGACCTGTTAAGAGGAGAAATCAGACCTGTTAAGAGGAGATATCAGACCTGTTAAGAGGAGATATCAGACCTGTTAAGAGGAGATATCAGACCTGTTAAGAGGAGATATCAGACCTGTTAAGAGGAGATATCAGACCTGTTAAGAGGAGATATCAGACCTGTTAAGAGGAGAAATCAGACCTGTTAAGAGGAGATATCAGACCTGTTAAGAGGAGATATCAGACCTGTTAAGAGGAGATATCAGACCTGTTAAGAGGAGATATCAGACCTGTTAAGAGGAGATATCAGACCTGTTAAGAGGTGATATCAGACCTGTTAAGAGGAGATATCAGACCTGTTAAGAGGAGATATCAGACCTGTTAAGAGGAGATATCAGACCTGTTAAGAGGAGATATCAGACCTGTTAAGAGGAGATATCAGACCTGTTAAGAGGAGAAATCAGACCTGTTAAGAGGAGAAATCAGACCTGTTAAGAGGAGATATCAGACCTGTTAAGAGGAGATATCAGACCTGTTAAGAGGAGATATCAGACCTGTTAAGAGGAGAAATCAGACCTGTTAAGAGGAGATATCAGACCTGTTAAGAGGAGATATCAGACCTGTTAAGAGGAGAAATCAGACCTGTTAAGAGGAGATATCAGACCTGTTAAGAGGAGATATCAGACCTGTTAAGAGGAGATATCAGACCTGTTAAGAGGAGATATCAGACCTGTTAAGAGGAGATATCAGACCTGTTAAGAGGAGATATCAGACCTGTTAAGAGGAGATATCAGACCTGTTAAGAGGAGATATCAGACCTGTTAAGAGGAGATATCAGACCTGTTAAGAGGAGATATCAGACCTGTTAAGAGGAGATATCAGACCTGTTAAGAGGAGATATCAGACCTGTTAAGAGGAGATATCAGACCTGTTAAGAGGGGATATCAGACCTGTTAAGAGGAGATATCAGACCTGTTAAGAGGAGATATCAGACCTGTTAAGAGGAGATATCAGACCTGTTAAGAGGAGATATCAGACCTGTTAAGAGGAGATATCAGACCTGTTAAGAGGAGATATCAGACCTGTTAAGAGGAGATATCAAACCTGTTAAGAGGAGATATCAGACCTGTTAAGAGGAGATATCAGACCTGTTAAGAGGAGATATCAGACCTGTTAAGAGGAGATATCAGACCTGTTAAGAGGAGATATCAGACCTGTTAAGAGGAGATATCAGACCTGTTAAGAGGAGATATCAGACCTGTTAAGAGGAGATATCAGACCTGTTAAGAGGAGATATCAGACCTGTTAAGAGGAGATATCAGACCTGTTAAGAGGGGATATCAGACCTGTTAAGAGGAGATATCAGACCTGTTAAGAGGTGATATCAGACCTGTTAAGAGGAGATATCAGACCTGTTAAGAGGAGATATCAGACCTGTGTGAAGACTGATGTCTGAAGATGACCAACACAAAACCAAAAACTCAACTGGATCCAAGGTTGGGTTCAATTCCATTTAAAATTCCAGTCAATTCAGGAAGTACACTGACATTCTAATTCCAATTGTCCTCAATGCTTTTTAATGAGGAACATTTGGAATTTGGTTTACTTTCTGAATGAACTGGAATTGAAATGGAATTGACCCCAACCCTGACTGTAACTAAACACAAAACCCAATATCAACTGAACTCAAAACTTAACTCAGAACTCAAAACTGTTTGAATCCGAGTGACTCAATGGGATTAGGGGATCTATGATAGTCTCTAACCCCCCTCTCTCCCTCTCTTTCCCCCCTCTCTTTCCCCCCTCTCTTTCCCCCCCTCTCTTTCCCCCCCTCTCTTTCCCCCCCTCTCTTTCCCCCCTGCCAGAAAGAGATAAGCATTACATTCCATCCTGATGTTATCAGTCTCCTTTCTTCCTGTCTGTCTGTCTGTCTGTCTGTCTATTTTTTCTGAAGTTTATTGGAGGTGTTTGACTTTCTCAGTGGGGCGTACCTACAGTGTGATAACTGTAACTAACTATGAGAGTGGTGACACACAACTTCAGTATCAGTAATGTGTTAAGCCGGGCCGGGCTGAGGACAGTCAGCTGTCAGGGAGTAATGATTCTTTATTAACACATTCTCCAATATTAATCTTTGCTGACACCTGTATATTGATTTGTGTCAGAAAAATAAGCAGCTCAGAGAGAGAGAGAGACTCTCATTCCTTCTCTCTCTCCCATCTCACTCTCTTCTTCGCCTCCTCCAGGATGTAAGGAAAGAAAATAAGGGAGGGGAAAATATGCTTTTCTAAAGTATGAGAAGAGGCTCCAAATCAGACTTTAAATCTCCTGCGTACCTTTCCCTGGTCCTAACAAGCAGCATGTGGCTCGGCTTGGTGACCTCTAACCCCGGTCTGCTGCTGTCCCACGGGCACCAAGTTCTAAATTCTCACCTCAAAGAAAGGGCATCTGTACCTACACATTACTCACTGTCTGTGTTTGTCAAGACCTCCCCCCTGTACCCTCACTGTCTGTGTTGGTCTAGACCTCCCCCTGTACCCTCACTGTCTGTGTTGGTCAAAACCTCCCCCCTGTACCCTCACTGTCTGTGTTGGTCAAAACCTCCCCCCTGTACCCTCACTGTCTGTGTTGGTCTAGACCTCCCCCCTGTACCCTCACTGTCTGTGTTGGTCAAAACCTCCCCCCTGTACCCTCACTGTCTGTGTTGGTCTAGACCTCCCCCCTGTACCCTCACTGTCTGTGTTGGTCAAAACCTCCCCCCTGTACCCTCACTGTCTGTGTTGGTCAAAACCTCCCCCCTGTACCCTCACTGTCTGTGTTGGTCTAGACCTCCCCCCTGTACCCTCACTGTCTGTGTTGGTCAAAACCTCCCCCCTGTACCCTCACTGTCTGTGTTGGTCTAGACCTCCCCCCTGTACCCTCACTGTCTGTGTTGGTCAAAACCTCCCCCCTGTACCCTCACTGTCTGTGTTGGTCAAAACCTCCCCCCTGTACCCTCACTGTCTGTGTTGGTCTAGACCTCCCCCCTGTACCCTCACTGTCTGTGTTGGTCAAAACCTCCCCCCTGTACCCTCACTGTCTGTGTTGGTCAAAACCTCCCCCCTGTACCCTCACTGTCTGTGTTGGTCTAGACCTCCCCCTGTACCCTCACTGTCTGTGTTGGTCAAAACCTCCCCCCTGTACCCTCACTGTCTGTGTTGGTCTAGACCTCCCCCCTGTACCCTCACTGTCTGTGTTGGTCAAAACCTCCCCCCTGTACCCTCACTGTCTGTGTTGGTCAAAACCTCCCCCCTGTACCCTCACTGTCTGTGTTGGTCTAGACCTCCCCCCTGTACCCTCACTGTCTGTGTTGGTCAAAACCTCCCCCCTGTACCCTCACTGTCTGTGTTGGTCAAAACCTCCCCCCTGTACCCTCACTGTCTGTGTTGGTCAAAACCTCCCCCCTGTACCCTCACTGTCTGTGTTGGTCAAAACCTCCCCCCTGTACCCTCACTGTCTGTGTTGGTCAAAACCCTCCCCCCTGTACCCTCACTGTCTGTGTTGGTCAAAACCTTCCCTCTGTACCCTCACTGTCTGTGTTGGTCAAAACCTCCCCCTGTACCCTCACTGTCTGTGTTGGTCAAAACCTCCCCCCTGTACCCTCACTGTCTGTGTTGGTCAAGACCTCCCCCCTGTACCCTCACTGTCTGTGTTGGTCAAGACCTCCCCCCTGTACCCTCACTGTCTGTGTTGATCAAGACCTCCCCCCTGTACCCTCACTGTCTGTGTTGGTCAAGACCTCCCCCTGTACCCCCACTGTCTGTGTTGGTCAAAACCTCCCCCCTGTATCCTCACTGTCTGTGTTGGTCAAGACCTCCCCCTGTACCCTCACTGTCTGTGTTGGTCAAAACCTCCCCCCTGTACCCTCACTGTCTGTGTTGGTCAAGACCTCCCCCCTGTACCCTCACTGTCTGTGTTGGTCAAGACCTCCCCCCTGTACCCTCACTGTCTGTGTTGGTCAAGACCTCCCCCCTGTACCCTCACTGTCTGTGTTGGTCAAGACCTCCCCCTGTACCCTCACTGTCTGTGTTGGTCAAAACCTCCCCCCTGTACCCTCACTGTCTGTGTTGGTCAAGACCTCCCCCTGTACCCTCACTGTCTGTGTTGGTCAAAACCTCCCCCCTGTACCCTCACTGTCTGTGTTGGTCAAGACCTCCCCCCTGTACCCTCACTGTCTGTGTTGGTCAAAACCTTCCCTCTGTACCCTCACTGTCTGTGTTGGTCAAAACCTCCCCCCTGTACCCTCACTGTCTGTGTTGGTCAAGACCTCCCCCCTGTACCCTCACTGTCTGTGTTGGTCAAGACCTCCCCCCTGTACCCTCACTGTCTGTGTTGGTCAAAACCTCCCCCTGTACCCTCACTGTCTGTGTTGGTCAAAACCTCCCCCCTTCAAAAGTGTCACAGTGTGCAAGCCAAAAAAGGCTCCTTTACACAGTGATGAGATCTGTCCTGATGACATCTGTCCTGATGAGATGTCCTGATGAGATCTGTCCCACACCACCTCCATCCTACTTTCTCTCTCCCCTCCCCCACCATCTCCCCCACCTTCTCTCTCCCCTCCCCCACCATCTCCCCCACCTTCTCTCTCCCCTCCCCCACCATCTCCATCCTACTTTCTCTCTCCCTCTCAATTTTTCTCCCCTGCACCCTCCCTCTTCAAAGAAACATTCTCCATTGACTAGAAACTTAGCCTCCTCTGTTAACAGACTAATGGACACAGACCCTCTCTCCTCCCCCCAGGTGTTTGTAAAGTAATCTGATCTCAATATCTGAGGGCTACGTCACCCCTGTGTATAGTCTATATGTGTGTAGGAAGGGGGATACAATTCCAGATACCCCCATTCACCTCTGCAGCTATTGTCTGCTATGCTGTCAGCATAGCTAATGCTCCAGTCACTACTCACCCCGAGGCGAGATACGGGAACACACACACACTACAGAGAGAGTAAGGATGGTGAGCCAGAGAAAAGGAGAGAGGGAAGAGGGGAACCGTGAGAGAACAATGAAGACTGCAGAGGGAGAAAAAAAACAACACGTCAGAAAAGACTGAGGGCCTCAGTTTGCATCCCAAATGGCACCCTACTCCCTATATAGTGCACTACTTTAGACCAGAGCCTTATTCCCTATATAGTGCACTATACCTTCTGACCTGGGCCCATAGTGCACTATAGAGGGAATAGGGAGCCATTGGGACACAGCCTCAGTCTTCACTACTCCTACGGCAGCCTCAGTCTTCCCTACTCCTACGGCAGCCTCAGTCTTCCCTACTCCTACGGCAGCCTCAGTCTTCCCTACTCCTACGGCAGCCTCAGTCTTCCCTACTCCTACGGCAGCCTCAGTCTTCACTACTCCTACGGCAGCCTCAGTCTTCACTACTCCTACGGCAGCCTCAGTCTTCACTACTCCTACGGCAGCCTCAGTCTTCACTACTCCTACGGCAGCCTCAGTCTTCACTACTCCTACGGCAGCCTCAGTCTTCACTACTCCTACGGCAGCCTCAGTCTTCACTACTCCTACGGCAGCCTCAGTCTTCACTACTCCTACGGCAGCCTCAGTCTTCACTACTCCTACGGCAGCCTCAGCCTTCACTACTCCTACAGCAGCCTCAGGTCTAGACAGGTTTTAAGGACTAATCCCAAGGTAGTGTGTGTGTGTGTGAGTTTCCACCAAACCCCTCATTCAACCACACCTTACAGAGCAGGTCCAATAGAATGTATGTATGACAGTTGTGTGTACATTGTTTATTGGGGCGGTATGTGCAGGTCCATGAATGAAAACGTACCCAGGACGTTATCAGACAGGATCATGTAGAACTACAAGTGAATCGGTACCCTGGTACAATAATGGTCCCAAAGGACGACGTCTGGACCACAAACGGGATGTGGTTCAGCTGTACGTTCATATTGTATGGATGAGCAGGTTCAAACTGCCACATCCCCGACCACGAAAACAACCCTGTGATCACGAAGGACACAGACATACAAAACCACCTACTAGCCTGCCAAGGGACTTGGAGGGGACAGATTGCAGGGGTGTCACATAATGGTTGTCCAACTTCCTTTCTTTTTAGGGCTGGGGGTATGTTTGTATTGTTGTGGTAGCGAGAGGTTACTATGTACAGCCTGGAAGTGAGGATTCAACATTCTCTTCTTGATATAGTATTTCTGGACAATGTTACAAAAACAATATGTGGAATGCAGCTGAACTGGCTGAGATCTGGCGTTCAATCATTAACTACTGCAGTGTTGTGTTAAAGCTGAGAGCTTTTCTGCTCAACGGAATTCTCTACACTGTTCTAGAATTGGACACAGTTCAAGAATCGTCAACACTGTTCTAGAATTTTCAACACTGTTCTAGAATGCTCAGACAATGAAATTACATCCCCAGAGTTCTGAGTGCCCCCCTCCTTGTTGACATAGCTGGTGGAATGAGAGAAAAATCTCTCTCTGCTGAATAAAACCACTCCACAGCCCCAGGCCTGGGATCTGAGGCAAATAAAGGAGGGATGAGACAGAGGAAGGGCCTTCTTTATGTCTCTATGTCAAATCAAATAACATTTTATTGGTTGCGTACACATATTTTGCAGATATTAATGCAGGTGCAGCAAAAATCTTATTTTTCTAGCTCCAACAGCGCAGTAATTCCTAACAATACAAAACTATACACACTAATCCAAAAAATGAAAAGAAAGGAATTAAGAAATATCAGAAGGAGCAATGTCAGAGTCCGGAATATAAAAATAGACTGAGCATCCAAAACATTAGGAACACCTTCCTCATATTGAGTTGCACCTCCTTTGGCCCTCAGAACAGCCTCAATTCGTTAGAGCATGGACTACAAGGTGTTGAAAGCATTCCACAGGGATGCTGGCCCATGTTGACTCCAATGCTTCCCACAGTTGTGTCCAGTCGGCTGGATGTCCTTTAGGTGCTTGACCATTCTTCATACACACGGGAAACTGTCGAGGCCCCGGGACCCAGTTTGGGAAACCCTCCTGGAGGGCAGGCAGTGTGCCCCCGGTGATGCGTTGACCACACCACCCTCTGGAGAGCCCTGCGGTTGCAGACAGTGCATTTGTCGTACCAGGCGATGATACAGCCGGACAGAATGCTCTCAATGGTGCATCTGGGGGAGGGGGTCTTAGGGGCCAATTTCCTCAGCCTCGCGGTTGCGCCTTCTTCATCACACTACCTGTGTGGATGGACCATTTCAGGTTGTCAGTGATGTGCACGCCGAGGGAACTTGGAACATTTTCTCCACTGGAGTTCAGTCCCTGGACAATAAAGTAGACGAGCTCAGGGCGAGGATCTCATTCGAGACATCAAGGACTATAACTTACTCTGTTTCACAGAATCATGGCTCTCTCCGGGTATACTGTCCCCGTCCATACGGCCAGCGGGGTTCTCCGTACACCACGGACAGAAAGAAAGAACTCTCCGGCAAAAAGAAAGGGGGAGGTGTTTGTTCCACAATTAACTACTCATGGTGTGATATTAAGGTAACATACAGGAAGTCCTTTTGTTCTCCCGATTTGAAATACCTCTCCATCAAATGCCGGCCGCATTACCTCCCGAGAGAATTGGGTCATCGTCACGGCCATGTATATTCCCCCTCAGGCAGACACTGACGGCTTTCAAGAAAATACACTGGACTTTGTGTAAACTGGAAACCTCATATCCTGAGGCCGCATTCATTGACGGAAGTTTAATCAACATCTCCTGCGCTATTCGCTCGTTGAGAACTCTGACCATTGCTACTCCCCCTTCCGGGACAGCTACAAGGCCCTCGGCAAATCAGATCATGCCTACATTCTGTTCCTCCCCTCTTATAGGCAGAAACTTAAAACAGGAAGTACCCGTGATAAGGACTGTTTAACATTGGTCTGTCCAATCAGAATCTATTCTTCAGGATTGTTTTGGTCATGTGGACAGCGATATGTTCCGGGTTGCCTCTGAGAACAGCATCGACGTAGACACTAACTCAGTGACAGAGTTCATCAGGGAAGTGCATAGACGATGCTGTTCCCACTGTGAGGATCAGAGTTTATCCAAACCAGAAACCCTGGATAGATGGCAACATCCACACAAAACTGAAAGCGCCAAAACCACCACATTTAGTGGTGCCAGGGAATTAACCTCTCCCTCAACGTCAACAAAACGAAGCAGCCGATCGTGGACTTCAGGAGACAGCAGAGAGAGCACGCACCCATCCACATCGGTCTATCTTGTGCTACAACACATGCCCAACGGTGGGACAGAGAAAGGAGTGAGTCCCAAATGGTACCCTATTTCCTATATAGCCCTATAGGCTCTAGTATAAAGTAGTGCACTATATAGGGAATAGGGTGCCCTATGGGCTCGGGTCTAAGTAGTGCACTATATAGGGAATAGGGTGCCCTGTGGGCTCTGGTCTAATGTAGTGCACTACGTAGGGAATAGGGTGCCATTTGGGCTCTGGTCTAAAGTAGTACACTATGTAGGGAATAGGGTGCCATTTGGGATGCTTCCTGCTACAGAATGTGGTTAATCAAAGAGTCTCTACCAGTCTGCAGCAGGCCTAGAGCAGAGATCTGCTGTACAGGGCATAGTCGGGACAGGACAGGGGAAGGCGGGGTGAGTGAGTGAGTGAGTGAGTGAGTGAGTGAGTGAGTGAGTGAGTGTGTGTGTACGTACGTAAGAGAGAAAGCAGGGTGTGTCTCTGTTTTTGTTGGTTCAGGGAAGGGAAAGGCATATAGATAGGGCAGTGAGGCAGCGTGTGATTTATTCCACTGGAAGAGAGTGTTCAAGTTACCATGGTGTTAAAGTTACCATGGTGTTAAAGTTACCATGGTGTTAAAGTTACCATGGTGTTAAAGTTACCATGGTGTTAAAGTTACCATGGTGTTAAAGTTACCAAACGTGTCTCTTTAGATGAAAGGGGGACTGATGGGGCAGTGATGGTGGAGTGAGTCTTGGATAATCTGACTTTTATGAGAAAGAGGAGGGAAAGGCCATAACCTTCACACATCACCACCCAGGACCTTCATCTGGCATATGTGTGTGTGTGTGTGTGTGTAACATGACAGCAGACAGCTGCCAAGGACCGATTCAGAGCAAGAATACTCCAAGTCTAGAAAATATTATTTACACACACAATGACGCACTAATAACTCAAACCAAATTCCTCTCATAATTGAACATTCTTGCTGCTGCACACCTGTTAGTAAACTGGTAGCCATCAAAGTGCTCACCCTTTAAAAAACAGGTCATTCCTCTCAACACCTGTTCATTATGTTGCTACATTATAGAGAATTCAGAGGAGAGGAAGGGAAGGAGAAGAGAGGGGGGAGGGAAATAGAGGGGGAGGAAGGACAGGACAGGGGGAGGGAAAGAGAGGGAGGGAGGGAGGGAAGGAGAGAGGGAAGGAGGGAAGGAGAGAGGGGAGGAGAGAGGGAGGGGAGGGAAGGAGAGGAGAGAGGGAGGGGAGGGAAGGAGAGGAGAGAGGGGAGGAGAGAGAGAGGGAAGGGGAGGAGAGAGGGAGGGAAGGGTAGGAGAGAGGGAGGGAGGGAAGGGAGGAGAGAGGGAGGGAGGGAAGGGGAGGAGAGAGGGAGGGTAGGGGAGGAGAGAGGGAGGGAGGGAGGGAAGGGGAGGAGAGAGGGAGGGAGGGAAGGGGAGGAGAGGAGAGAGGGAGGGAGGGAGAGGAGAGAGGGAGGGAGAGGGGAGAGGAGGGGGAGGGAAGGAAGGAGAGGAGAGAGGGGAAGAGAGGGGGGAGGGAAATAGAGGGGGAGGAAGGACAGGACAGGGGGAGGGAAAGAGAGGGAGGGAGGGAGGGAAGGAGAGAGGGAGGGAGGGAAGGAGAGAGGGGAGGAGAGAGGGAGGGGAGGGAAGGAGAGAGGGGAGAGGGAGGGAGGGAAGGAGAGGAGAGAGGGGAGGAGAGAGAGAGGGAAGGGGAGGAGAGAGGGAGGGAAGGGGAGGAGAGAGGGAGGGAGGGAAGGGGAGGAGAGAGGTAGGGGAGGAGAGGAGAGAGGGGAGGGAAGGAGAGAGGGGAGGGAAGGAGAGGAGAGGAGAGATGGGAGGGAAGGAGAGGAGAGATGGGAGGGAAGGAGAGGAGAGATGGGAGCAATGAAGAGAGGAGTAAAAATCTAAGTGAGAAGGAGAATAAAGAGGAATGGAAGAAAGGGAAAGTTGGTGGGAAAAGAGGGAGAGAGACCGAGAGAGTCGGTGGTTCACCCAGTCAGTGAGGGAGTGTGTCTTAGTATTGTCCACATTCCTCAATTTAAACCCAGACCTTTGGACAAACACACAGGAAGAGTTGATGCAGATGTGTCCCCAGAAGGCACCATGCCCTCACTCAGCTTATTTCCCCTCACCCCCCCCCCTCTCTCTTATTCCACTTCTTATCAGATGAGTGATATGATCATCTATCTATCTATCTCACCTGGCCAGTTCCATTAGAGTGAGTAGCAACCAGCACCTGGTCTGTGTGGATAGGACAACTGAGACGTCCATACAATGACTGGCAAGCAATTTGATCAGGCTTCTACTGTATTTAGATTACCTGTGGGACTCTCTGTGTGTGTCTGTCTGAGTCTCTGTGTGTGTGTGTGTGTGTGTGATATATATCACACACACACACACACACACACACAGAGAGAGAGTCCCACAGGTAATCTAAATACAGGAGAAATACAGTATATATATATATATATATATATATATATATATATATATATATATATGTATATGTGTGTGTGTGTGTGTGTGTGTGTGTGTGTGTGTGTGTGTGTGTGTGTGTGTGTGTGTGTGTGTGTACCTTGAAGCTGGTCAGCTCTTGCTTGGTAAAGCCGTGGCTGTGGATGATCTTCATCTGTTTGACCAGAGTACTCTTCCCACTCTCTGCTGCTCCTGAATGAGACGCAGGGATGGAGAGAGAGACGTTTCAAGTGTTATATTATCATGTCTCTCTTTGTTTTTGAAACCTTGAGGGTAATGTTTACTGTTAAATTCTAATTGTTTTTTGTTCATGGTTTGTGTCTTCTCACTTTTGCTTATTTCACTTGCTTTGGCAATGTAAACATGTTTCCCATGCCGATAAACCCCTTTGACGAGAGAGAGCGAGAGAGCGAAAAATAGTTTCTTACATTGTATTACAACAAGTTCAAGGACAATGGCTTTATCTTGACGCCTGGGTCCCAGATCAGTTTGTGCTGTCATTGGACAATGACCATAGATAGGAGAGTTGACAAGACAGCATAAAACATCTTGAGTGTTTCCCTTAAGGAATCATTTTCCTACACCTAAGGGAATTGTTTAAGGATGTTGCCCTTTAGGTGAGGGCATCATTTAAGGGTTTTACGGTAGTTTGAAGACACGTACAACAGAAAGAGTCTCTGGTTACCATGGAAATTACTTGGTTAAAGTCTTAAGTAAAGTCTTAGTTAATTAAAAAGGTTTTTTTTTTAAGTATTCAAAGACATCGCATGTATTTTTGGAGATCGCAAAATAGAAATTCTACGTTCAAGACCAGAGAAACACATTGATTCATTAGATAATAAAATGTGTTTATTTGAGTTACTTTTTACTCAACTTTATTAATTTCTAGCACGTCAAGCGAAGTCCAGAGCAGCGGAGGCTGCAGAAGGGAGGGCGACTCATAATGGAATGACATAGAAACCATGAGCTTTTCTCAGGAGCAAGCGAGGGTCAGAGTATAAGTCCATATCAAAGTATGCGAAACGGAGCACACTTCTCTAATGCCTACTCCGTTTGTACATATTTTGAAGCATTCACCATGAAAGTATGCAAAGAAATATGACTCAATCATGTAAAAAATGAAGGAACATTTATTGAAATCATTGGCGGCCAATTATTTGAGCTGAAGTGAGAGAACACACACTCCGAATTTGGAATAAAATGTTGCCTATTCACATATTGTATGTTGCCCGACTACAATATTTGACCTTGATACGTTCATTTTTGGCATGTCTGTCTGCCTCCGTACTGTAGATCGCATGCCCATAATAAGTCAATAGGGCTAACTGGCTAGCTAATAGTAGTTACTTTTTCTCAACATGTTTCTAGTAGTTTCTAGCACATCAAGATAACGCAGTACTGTTGACTAGCCACGAAGAATTGACATCTACTTTGCATAACATTAGTCATAGGTCATGTTTGCCTGTTAAACTATCTGGTTAGCTACATTATCACAAGTCACATATAGCTAGCTAGCTTATAGTTATGAAGTAAAACGTTTGAATTGCGTATATCGTGTTTCATTTCTATTGTCATTGTCCTGGCTGGAAGAAGGTTCAGTGAATGGTTAAGTCCATAGTCAAGTCAATAGCTAGCCAGGAATAATTGTTAGCTAGCTAGTTGCCCACTAAACTTTTACATCTACCTTGCATAACATTAGTTTTAGGCCCTTTTTGCCTGTTTAACTAGCTGGCTAGCTAGATTACTATGGCTCACATATATCTAGCTGATAATTATGATATAAAACATTTGTTTTGTGGTGCAGTGTGAGATAAGCTGCACTCCCCCTACTGTGTTAAATGTTACGTTTTAGGATTTCTCCACACGCTTGTCCCCACAAGAACGTCCTCAAGAGAACATCCTGGGAGAATGCACTCAGAGCATGAGTGTGGAGCACTGTAGTATGCATACAACACCACGTGTTTGATACCATTCCCCTTATTCCGCTTCAGCCATTAACACAAGCACGTCCTCCCGAATGAATGTGCCACCAACCTCCTGTGGTATAGAGCATGTAGCCAGCTAGCTGTGTAGCCAGCTAGCTGTGTAGCCATGGGTTGTGCACCTTTCCTTGTTCAGCTACCTAGCTAGCTGGTGGGAAGTTTTTCTTTTGAAACCAGGGCAGAGGAAAGAAACATTCACTTCCACAAGTTCTGTTTACATTGATATCCCTACTGAATGCTGTTTACATGGATATCCCTACTGAATGCTGTTTACATGGATATCCCTACTGAATGCTGTTTACATTGATATCCCTACTGAGTGCTGTTTACATGGATATCCCTACTGAATGCTATTTACATTGATATCCCTACTGAATGCTGTTTACATGGATATCCACACTGAATGCTGTTTACATGGATATCCACACTGAATGCTGTTTACATTGATATCCCTACTGAATGCTGTTTACATGGATATCCCTACTGAATGCTGTTTACATGGATATCCCTACTGAATGCTGTTTACATGGATATCCACACTGAATGCTGTTTACATGGATATCCACACTGAATGCTGTTTACATTGATATCCCTACTGAATGCTGTTTACATTGATATCCCTACTGAATGCTGTTTACATTGATATCCATACTGAATGCTGTTTACATTGATATCCCTACTGAATGCTGTTTACATTGATATCCCTACTGAATGCTGTTTACATTGATATCCCTACTGAGTGCTGTTTACATTGATATCCCTACTGAGTGCTGTTTACATTGATATCCATACTGAATGAAGCACTTAAGGGGCCTCAAGGGCAACTAACTTTTTTCACTTACTTTAAGGGCCAGATTTGCCTTTAAATGTTTTGTGCAACAAAACATTAAGGGAAAGATAAAGTGGGAAAAGCTACTTAAGATGTTTTATGCAACCGGGCCCTGGGTATTTATCTTGTTCTGGGTAATCTCAACACAAACCACATTGGCCTCTATCTGCACTGTGATTCATTCACTGTGACTGACCAGGAAGAATGTTAGACCATTGTGTGGAAACGCCTGCCCTGCACCCTTTAAACTCCTCACTGTGTTTCTGTTGAACCAATCATTTGGTCTAGTATGGGTCTCTTTTAGCTCGTTGCTGTTGTTCCAATAGCCTCGTTTGAGCTAGAAGTGTGTGGGGCTGTTTAGTTCATTAATGAACATAGGCTAAACTTGCAAATGTGTTGTGCAAAGCCTAGTGTCTTAGCTTAGGGCCAGGAGTTTGTCCAGTTGATCTGACCAGAGTACACTCGGCCGCACAATACAGAACATCAACATACTCTTCTGCCGAAGGTGGAATATTGTCCACTAATTACTATTATTACCACCACCACCACACAGAGAGAGTAGAGTGACATGTCTATTCCATTGAAACTTGCGACTGTAATGTTTACTGTTAATTTTCGATTGATTATTTTCGCTTTTGTTTATCTATTTCACTTGCTTTGGCAATGTAAAAACATATGTTCCCATGTCAATAAATCCCTTTGAAATAAATGTAATTGAGAGAGAAAGAGAGACTTACCGAGCATTAGAATTTTGACCACGTTCATCTCCCTCTTGGCGTATTCATACAGGTCCCTGTCTATCTTCGCGCTCTGAAGCTTCGCCTTCTTCCCCTCCTCCGTTAGGTCTTGTTCTGAACTGAGACACTGTCCCATCTCGCCTTGCTCATCTCCTCGTTCACCGGACACGCACGAGCTAGAATAATACCGGGGAAGGGGGGTCCACTTTAGGGATCAGTCACCGTGGGTTGACGGTGATAATTGACTCGAACATGTTTATCCCAATTGGGTTTTGATTATCGCTTTTTCCTCTTGATGTATCACCTTTTGGGGTGGTTTTCTATGCCAAATGTCTGCAACAATATGGCCAAATGTTCTGTCCTATTCCTTTTTATGACTAAATTAATAACGAAGAAAAAAAGTAATTGAATAGGTTAGAAGTTATTCAATCGGTTCGCATTGGAAGCGCGTGTCCATCCGTTGTTACATGATGCGGAATCGCTCGCAATATATCCAAATCGAAAAAGGTGAAACCGTTTACCTACTCACTAGCCAAAAAAAAGTCTCTCGTTACCCAACCGACCACCAAATCAGCAAGGCTATTGTGAATACTTCCTTGTTGTGTTAGACTCGAGAGACAAACAACATTTTCAAAAAATAGACTACCTTCAAATGGCCAATGAGACCGCGAGCGCCGCTATAGTAGCCTCCAGAATTCTAACTCCCGAAGTTTCCTCACCTAGTTGATTTAGGACGGGAGATCCCTCCCACACAGCCTCATAGACTCCCACGGTATTGCAGCATTGGAAAAGTTTCAGATATCCCGTGGAAGTGACGTTTCGGGAGGAGAAATTGACGCCTGAGTGAGTGCTGCCATGTCCACTGTATCCACAAGGTGCGGTACTATGAAAATAACAAACATAATAATCCCAGTTTTGAATGTCAGTGCGTTCACGCTCACCAACGCCTCAAATCCTGCCAAACGCGTGGGTCAGGGATTAGTTTCCCTTTGTGTTCCTAATGAGGTGAACGTTTTTTATTCAAGAGACTCGAGCCGTGTCCTCATTTCGACAGCTCAGCGTAATCTGTGACCACACAGCCGCAACCACCGGTCTAGTTTACCGGTTTTCCGCGCGACATGCTGACCTAAACGGTTGTTAATCAGTTGGGTATGGGGTGGTGTGATTTGAGTGGATGTAGACACGTAGTTGACCCCGTCAGAGCTTTGGTGAAACGCCACAGACAGCTTTCATTTTCAAAAACTCTCTAAATAGTTTAGTTTAAAGCCCCCATGTAGTCGTTTAAATGGTATTTTAAAATCATCACTTGTATGGCCAATAAATCCCTTATATTTTTTATGAAAATCCAATATCTCTTTTTTTTTTATCATTTATTTCCGATCCTCCTTTTGCCATTGGAATGCTCTCTGGTCACGAGGGGGTTGATACACACTTCAATATATTTACACACACAGCCCTGGTTGGCAGATAGGATCTTCAGGACCAGTGGTCCTCAAACTGTGGATGGCGACAGGGGTCGAGGGTCACCTCATCACATTCTTTGTACATTGCCACATTTGAATGATTTCTAACCTCTAGAGCAGAGGGCTCTCCAACCCTGTTCCTGGAGAGCTACACTTCTGTAGGTTTTCTGCTCCAACACTAATCTAGCGAACATGAATCTAATAATTAGCTGCGTGAGTCGCTAAATCATGTTGGTTTACAACTGGGGTTGGAGCTAAAAACCTACAGGAGGGTAGGTCTCCAGGAACACATTTGGAGAGCTCTGTTCAAGGAGGATATATATGCAAATAAGATGACTGGTCATTGGTCAGAATAATTAGATCAGATTGTGACGTCATGCTTTTTCCCCCCCCTTTGTTTATTTTAGTAAATACTTTTAACACTTATTTTTCTTTTTCAACTACATTGTTGGTTAAGGGCTCATAAGCATTTCCCTGTAAGATCTACACCCGTTGGATTCAGTGCATGTGACAAATAACATTTGATTTGCTTTGGGCCAAAACCTCCCACTATTTCACTAAAAAAGGGTATTATCATAATTTCAGTGTCATTTCAACCTCAGTGTGGAAATCTAAGTTTGTAAGATGGGTGAAGACGATTATAGGAAAAAGTACTATTCTGAAACTATCATTACAGACATCAGTGGTAAGCAAATGTGTGTTTACACAATTTTACTACCAGACAATTCTTTCAGCTCAGTAGGTAAATAATGTTAACCTGTTCTGTTTCCACTTCATGTCAGATGTGGACTATTGAACAACTAAAGAGACTCAACCTCAGTAAATAATGTTAACCTGTTCTGTTTCCACTTCATGTCAGATGTGGACTATTGAACAACTAAAGAGACTCAACCTCAGTAAATAATGTTAACCTGTTCTGTTTCCACTTCATGTCAGATGTGGACTATTGAACAACTAAAGAGACTCAACCTCAGTAAATAATGTTAACCTGTTCTGTTTCCACTTCATGTCAGATGTGGACTATTGAACAACTAAAGAGACTCAACCTCAGTAAATAATGTTAACCTGTTCTGTTTCCACTTCATGTCAGATGTGGACTATTGAACAACTAAAGAGACTCAACCTCAGTAAATAATGTTAACCTGTTCTGTTTCCACTTCATGTCAGATGTGGACTATTGAACAACTAAAGAGACTCAACCTCAGTAAATAATGTTAACCTGTTCTGTTTCCACTTCATGTCAGATGTGGACTATTGAACAACTACAGAGACTCAACCTCAGTAAATAATGGGTACAGTCTTTTGTATTTTCTTGTCATTACCAGACAATGAATGGACAGATTTACAGAGCAACTTTAGAGGGGTGGAGCCACACAATATACATGCCCATTTGTTTTGGTATTCATCTCTCATTCACACACACTCCCTTTAAAACAGTCTCTCTCTCTCACACACACACACACACACAGTTGACTCCCCATTCATTGTCCATTACTCTAAAAAATGTTTTAAATTAATTATCCACATACCAACACATTAAAAACAAGAAAACATTGACAGAGTCCTGAATCATCATGTTACATACAAGACAGAGTCCTGAATCATCATGTTACATACAAGACAGAGGGCTGAATCATCATGTTACATACAAGACAGAGGGCTGAATCATCATGTTACATACAAGACAGAGGGCTGAATCATCATGTTACATACAAGACAGAGGGCTGAATCATCATGTTACATACAAGACAGAGGGCTGAATCATCATGTTACATACAAGACAGAGGGCTGAATCATCATGTTACATACAAGACAGAGGGCTGAATCATCATGTTACATACAAGACAGAGGGCTGAATCATCATGTTACATACAAGACAGAGGGCTGAATCATCATGTTCCATACAAGACAGAGGGCTGCATCTGAAATGACTCCCTATATCGTACACTAGTTAAATGTATTGAAGAGATAGTGGACAGGACCCCGACCCATAGCGATGTGAAGGAGGTCATGCTGCTTGCTTAAAGAGCACCACCTTCCTCCCGAGTCAGCTCCTAGCGAGGCGCGAACCCAAGACCTCTGCCTCAAAACACCCGTGACAGGCCACCTGGAGAGTCGTACCGGTCACGCCACAGAACAGCCAGTTATTCGACAGCGCAAGTGGGGACACTTCAGGCGGAGCAGCTACGCCAACTCTGGCATGTATGTGTTCTGGGGTCAGCGGCTGTAACGGCAGGGCTGGGGTCAGCGGCTGTAACGGCAGGGCTGGGGTCAGCGGCTGTAACGGCAGGGCTGGGGTCAGCGGCCGTAACGGCAGGGCTGGGGTCAGCGGCCGTAACGGCAGGGCTGGGGTCAGCGGCCGTAAGCGCAGGGCTGGGGTCAGCGGCCGTAAGCGCAGGGCTGGGGTCAGCGGCCGTAAGCGCAGGGCTGGGGTCAGCGGCCGTAAGCGCAGGGCTGGGGTCAGCGGCCGTAAGCGCAGGGCTGGGGTCAGCGGCCGTAAGCGCAGGGCTGGGGTCAGCGGCCGTAAGCGCAGGGCTGGGGTCAGTGGCCGTTTGACCAGGGTCCATAGGGAATAGTGTGCCATTTGGTAGATCAGACGAGAAGGCACTACTAAATATACAGTACACACACAACTACATAGACTTTCCTCTCTTCTTCACAAATCTCTCAATGTTCTCTTTTTCATCAGTCACACTTTGGATTCTCTTCCTCTCCTCTCCTCTCCTCTCCTCTCCTCTCCTCTCCTCTCCTCGCCTCTCCTCGCCTCTCCTCGCCTCTCCTCTCCTTTCTTTCTGCCTGAAAGTGGGATAAGATTTAACACAGTCCATTCCAGATATTCCACTCCAGACGTTATTATGGGCCATCCTCCCCTCAGCAGCCTCCACTGACAGAGGGAAGAGGGTTATTTTTGTGTTCTCCTTAGCTGGTGAAGGAGAGGAGGTGTCTTGGTTTGAGTCTTGGTTAAAGTCTGTTTCTGCAGTTTGATCTGGTCTGATCCGGTTTGGGTCAGGTGGAAACTCATTTCATGGAGGGCCTAGTGTCCGCTGGTTTTTCCTTTCAGTTAAGACCTAGACAACCAGGTGAGGGGAGTTCCTTACTAATTACTGACCTTAATTCATCAATCAAGTACAAGGGAGTGAAAACCCGCAGACACTCGGCCGTCGGTGGAATGAGTTTGTCCCGTTGTGGACTGGGGGGGTAAAGCCGGTCTAGGACGGGCTAACAGGCAATGCTTCACTAAAGGATGTGTATACAGTACAAGTAGTAGGACTAGACTGGTTTGGGCTGGCTCGGTTCAGTCTGACCCGGTTCGGGTCGTGTTTGAATCATTTAGAACTGGTTAGGACAGGGGTTCCCAAACTTTTTGGTTCCGTGACCCCATTTTGTCATTTTAAAAAAAGGTGATGAAATCAACAGCCAATGTTTGGTTCTTAAACTGGGACTATAACCGACTATTACAAATCAGTTGACAGTACATTTGACAGTGTTTCAATATGAAGGATTGTTTGAAGTGACAAATGCATCAGGAAGGTATTGGGAAGTTCAGAAGATCCTCAGCCAATCATTTAGTTTGATCCGCTGAGTAGAAAATAACACCAGTGATTGTTATTTTTCCTCCAGTCTGATTATAGTGCCCGGTCTTGTCCACTCTGTTCTGAGGCTTCTGGGTATTGAGGAGGGAAACTGTGGATTAAACCGTTCAGGAAGAAAGAAAACCAAAACCGCTGTCACTATGACAACGGCATCTAGCAGCTACCGGAGGTTACTGACTTAACCCCAGTTCTATGAACCAAACGCAGTTTTAAAAAACAAGTTATTTCAGAGTTTCTCTAGTTTGAGAAACTCGGGGTTAGGATCAGTTTTGGGACAGCTGGGTCTGGTTTGAACTAGTTTGATCTGGTTACTGTGCTGCCTGGGCCGTGTCCCCGGCCTGCTCTCCCTCTGCCTGGCTTTTCATCGCCTCATACACCGCAATCTCCTTGGCCTCCTTCTTCTGGTTCCTTGCCTCAAACAGCAGCCTGGAGAGAGACAATCAAACCAACTTCGTTTGTATAGTGCATTTGGTACAATGAAACAATACAATAAAACCAAATAAGGAGGGAGAGGGGTGTGGGGAGAGGGGTGTGGGGAGAGGGGTGTGGGGAGAGGGGTGTGGGGAGAGGGGTGGGGAGAGGGGTGTGGGGAGAGGGGTGTGGGGAGAGGGGTGTGGGGAGAGGGGTGTGGGGAGAGAGGTGGGGAGAGAGGTGGGGAGAGGGATGTGGGGAGAGAGGTGGGGAGAGAGATGGGGAGAGAGGTGGGGAGAGAGGTGGGGAGAGGGAGGTGGGGATGGTAGACAGTGATAGATGGGTGAGAGAGAGAGGCCTTTACCGGTTCTTGATGATTCTCTGTACGATGTCATCGGTGGTCAAACCGTTACCACTGTCTACTGTACGGAAGATACCTCTCTTCTTAGGCTCCTGGGACACACACACACACACACACACGATAACATGCAATCACACAAAAAGACACACACACGAATACTGCAAAACAGACAAACACACATAAACAAACACAGACACACAGTCAGTACTCACAGCATAAGGGTCTGCAGTGTCCCTGTCAGGAAACACCTCTGTCTTCCCATGACACACCAGGTCCACCTACAAGAAGTGACATCATAGATCATGAATATAGTCAATAGGATCAATTATATAACCTACATGATTTATCATAAATATCTATGGTATAACAGGAAGTGACATGGTCATTTAAAATATGAGCAATAATATCTATGGTATAACAGGAAGTGACATGGTCAATTAACATATGATCAATAATATCTATGGTATAACAGGAAGTGACATGGGAGCGAGGGGGTGCGAGAGGGAGAGCGAGGGGGTGCGAGGGGGAGAGAGAAGGGGAGCGGGAGGGGGAGCGGGAGAGAGCAAGAGGGGGAGCGGGAGAGAGCAAGAGGGGGAGCGAGGGGGAGAGAGAGCGAGAGGGGGAGCGGCGGGAGGGGGAGAGAGAGCGAGAGGGGGAGCGAGGGGGAGCGAGAGCGAGAGGTAGGAGCGAGGACGAGAGGGGGAGCGAGGACGAGAGGGGGAGCGAGGACGAGAGGGGGAGCGAGGACGAGAGGGGGAGCGAGAGGGGGAGCGAGAGAGCGAGAGGGGGAGCGAGAGCGAGAGGGGGAGCGAGAGGGGGAGCGAGAGGGACATCTGTAGTATGTCTGCTATACAGTAACAGCCTGACATTACTACAGCACCCCAGTTTGGATCAATGCCCAGTCCCATACACACAGGAGAAAGGTCAGTTTACACACACACACACACACACACACACGGTCATTGTACATGTTTCTCCCTAAGAGAGGCTATGCATGTTAGGAAAGACATCTCTTCTCCCAGTCAAACAACACCACTGTTTCAATGTGTGTGTCTTCGTGTGAGTGTGTGTGTGTGTCTTCGTGTGTGTGTGTGCCTCACCTTGAAGTGGTCCAGCAGATCTTTACCCACAGCGTAGGGAGCCCCAATCACCACCTCTGATACATACTGGAGGAGGAGAGGGAGCGATAATTCAACAAAAATGAGTGAGTTGTGAGTGTTGTGTAATGGTTGTATTTAGGTCGAGGGTGACTATCAAAAGTCATTGAGTCATAGCTCTGTCAAAGGACAGGGAGACAGTTTCAGGCTTTGTGTTAACTCTGAATGGTTATAGAATTGCGTAATCCGGTGCGTGTGTGTGTGTGTATAGATAGCCTTTGTGTGGTTTGAGTAATCGAGTGCCGGTTAGGATTCGGATAACGATTTCATAAAACACATTCTCAACACACGTCAACACACATTAAAATATGTAAGATACACAAGCAGACGGTTTGATGTGAACACACACACCGGGAGGACAGAGGATCGTTCTTCTGTAGCTGGTCTGGTAAGAGCTGAATGGAGGAGAGAGCCTACCATCCTTCAGTGTGTGTGTGTGTAAGGAGAACATTTCTCTCTGTGACTATTGGGCCCATGGGGTTACAAAGAAGCTGTGTGTGTCTGTTGGTGTTGGTGTGTGTGTGTGTGTCTATGAGTGTGTGTGTTGGTGTGTGTCTATGAGTGTGTGTCGGGGTGTGTGTTGATGGGCGCCTGTGTGTCGGTGGGCGTCGCTGTCTGTTTAATGTGTGTATGTTCTCACCCTGCAGGCCAGGACACTCAGGGTTCTCTCGTGGATGTTCATGATTGGGTAGTTCTTCCCTTTGTAGCGATTCACTTCCTGGTTGACAGAAAAACACAACAACCAATGACAGGATATTTACTAGCTTTCGACCAATGTCAGGATATTTGACTAGTTCTCGACCAATGGCATGAGGCTTTATTGCAATGTGAAACAGGGGTATTTGTCCCATTTTGGTGTCTGTGAAAGCATGGGCAGCGGCATCGAGGGCATTTCCATTTCCAATCGTCTTCTTCTACCACTTATATGAGTCGGTAAACAATGTGAGCCCAGTTGACTACTTCGAAATGGTGAAAGTCCTCAATGCCCATGCTTTTGGCCACTACTGTTGTCTATCTATCTAAGTCTATGGGAGGTTACAAAGAAGTAGTTTAATATTGCCTCTAGACACTGATCTTAGGTCAGTTTTGTCATCCCCACTAATGGTGAAGATCGGGCCCTTTTTTAAATGTATTTTTAAAATCTGTTTTTGGTTACAACCCGCTGACTTTTTTTCCCCCCATGAAGATCGAGTTGAGCAAAGTCTCCTCCTGCTAGGATTGATCCTTCAGCATTCCATCACAACCGACCTTGGAACAGCGTCTGCAAGGAATAGGACGACCCCCACAGTCGAGGACCAATGACAGAGTATTTATACTGGCTCTCGACCAATGGCAGCGTGTTTCATTGGAATGGAGTTGGGGAACACGAGCAGCGAGGCCCTCTGTAGCTTTTAGACATGTCAGTCCTTCATGTAATGTAGTCAACTGGATCCACATGTTTCTCTGGAACAGTGTGTGTGTCTGTGCGTACCACGGGCCTGTGTGTGTGTGTGTGCGTGCGCGTACCACGGGCCTGTGTGTGTGTGTGTGTCTGCGCATACCACGGGCCTGTGTGTGCGTGTGTCTGCGCGTACCACGGGCCTGTGTGTGTGTGTGTCTGCGCGTACCACGGGCCTGTGTGTGTGTGTGTCAGCGCGTACCACGGGCCTGTGTGTGTGTGTGTCTGCGCATACCACGGGCCTGTGTGTGTGTGTGTCTGCGCGTACCCTGGGCCTGTGTGTGTGAGAGAGAGCGGGACAGTGACACACAGTCAGCACCCCCCCCATCATGTCTACAGGGTTAGAAAACCACATTCACATTGATTCTGATGGGGTCAGCGTTTCAAATCAAATCAAAGTTTGTCACCTGCACCGAATACAACAGGTGAAATGTTTACTTACAGGCCCCTAACCAACAGTGTAAAAATAGTAGGTATTAGCTGAACAATAGATAGGTAAGGAAATAAACACACAGTAGAAAGACCGTGAATAATAACAGAAAGGAGGCTATATACAGTAGAGAGGCTATATACAGTAGAGGGGCTATATACAGTAGAGAGGTTATATACAGTAGAGAGGCTATATACAGTAGAGGGGCTATATACAGTAGAGGGGCTATATACAGTAGAGGGGCTATATACAGTAGAGGGGCTATATACAGTAGAGAGGTTATATACAGTAGAGAGGCTATATACAGTAGAGAGGCTATATACAGTAGAGAGGCTACATACAGTAGAGAGGCTATATACAGTAGAGAGGTTATATACAGTAGAGAGGCTATATACAGTAGAGAGGCTATATACAGTAGAGAGGCTACATACAGTAGAGGGGCTATATACAGTAGAGGGGCTATATACAGTAGAGAGGCTATATACAGTAGAGAGGCTATATACAGTAGAGAGGCTACATACAGTAGAGAGGCTATATACAGTAGAGAGGCTATATACAGTAGAGAGGTTATATACAGTAGAGAGGCTATATACAGTAGAGAGGCTATATACAGTAGAGGGGCTATATACAGTAGAGAGGCTATATACAGTAGAGGGGCTATATACAGTAGAGGGGCTATATACAGTAGAGAGGCTATATACAGTAGAGAGGTTATATACAGTAGAGAGGCTATATACAGTAGAGAGGCTATATACAGTAGAGAGGCTACATACAGTAGAGAGGCTATATACAGTAGAGAGGCTATATACAGTAGAGAGGCTATATACAGTAGAGAGGCTACATTCAGTAGAGAGGCTATATACAGTAGAGAGGCTATATACAGTAGAGAGGTTATATACAGTAGAGAGGTTATATACAGTAGAGAGGCTATATACAGTAGAGGGGCTATATACAGTAGAGAGGCTATATACAGTAGAGGCTATATACAGTAGAGGCTATATACAGTAGAGAGGCTACATACAGTAGAGGGGCTATATACAGTAGAGGGGTTATATACAGTAGAGGTTATATACAGTAGAGAGGCTATATACAGTAGAGGGGTTATATACAGTAGAGAGGTTATATACAGTAGAGAGGCTATATACAGTAGAGGCTATATACAGTAGAGAGGCTACATACAGTAGAGAGGCTATATACAGTAGAGGGGCTATATACAGTAGAGGGGTTATATACAGTAGAGGCTATATACAGTAGAGGGGTTATATACAGTAGAGAGGCTATATACAGTAGAGGGGTTATATACAGTAGAGGCTATATACAGTAGAGGGGTTATATACAGTAGAGAGGCTATATACAGTAGAGGGGTTATATACAGTAGAGAGGTTATATACAGTAGAGAGGCTATATACAGTAGAGGCTATATACAGTAGAGAGGCTACATACAGTAGAGAGGCTATATACAGTAGAGGGGCTATATACAGTAGAGGGGTTATATACAGTAGAGAGGTTATATACAGTAGAGAGGTTATATACAGTAGAGAGGTTATATACAGTAGAGGGGCTATATACAGTAGAGAGGCTATATACAGTAGAGGGGCTATATACAGTAGAGAGGCTATATACAGTAGAGGGGCTATATACAGTAGAGGGGCTATATACAGTAGAGGGGCTATATACAGTAGAGAGGCTATATACAGTAGAGAGGTTATATACAGTAGAGAGGTTATATACAGTAGAGGGGCTATATACAGTAGAGAGGCTATATACAGTAGAGAGGCTATATACAGTAGAGGGGCTATATACAGTAGAGGGGCTATATACAGTAGAGGGGCTATATACAGTAGAGGGGCTATATACAGTAGAGGGGCTATATACAGTAGAGGGGCTATATACAGTAGAGGGGTTATATACAGTAGAGAGGCTATATACAGTAGAGGGGCTATATACAGTAGAGGGGCTATATACAGTAGAGGGGTTATATACAGTAGAGAGGCTATATACAGTAGAGGGGCTATATACAGTAGAGGTTATATACAGTAGAAAGGCTATATACAGTAGAGGTTATATACAGTAGAGAGGCTACATACAGTAGAGGCTATATACAGTAGAGGGGCTATATACAGTAGAGGCTATTTACAGTAGAGAGGCTATATACAGTAGAGAGGCTATATACAGTAGAGGCTATATACAGTAGAGAGGCTACATACAGTAGAGGCTATATACAGTAGAGAGGTTATATACAGTAGAGAGGTTATATACAGTAGAGAGGCTATATACAGTAGAGGCTATATACAGTAGAGAGGCTACATACAGTAGAGGCTATATACAGTAGAGGGGCTATATACAGTAGAGGGGCTATATACAGTAGAGAGGCTATATACAGTAGAGAGGCTATATACAGTAGAGGCTATATACAGTAGAGAGGCTACATACAGTAGAGGCTATATACAGTAGAGAGGTTATATACAGTAGAGAGGTTATATACAGTAGAGAGGTTATATACAGTAGAGAGGTTATATACAGTAGAGAGGCTATATACAGTAGAGAGGTTATATACAGTAGAGAGGTTATATACAGTAGAGGCTATATACAGTAGAGGGGCTATATACAGTAGAGGGGCTATATACAGTAGAGGGGCTATATACAGTAGAGGGGCTATATACAGTAGAGGGGCTATATACAGTAGAGAGGCTACATACAGTAGAGGGGCTATATACAGTAGAGGGGCTATATACAGTAGAGAGGCTATATACAGTAGAGAGGCTATATACAGTAGAGGGGCTATATACAGTAGAGGAGCTATATACAGTAGAGGGGCTATATACAGTAGAGAGGTTATATACAGTAGAGGGGCTATATACAGTAGAGGGGCTATATACAGTAGAGGGGCTATATACAGTAGAGGAGCTATATACAGTAGAGAGGCTATATACAGTAGAGAGGCTATATACAGTAGAGAGGCTATATACAGTAGAGGGGCTATATACAGTAGAGGGGCTATATACAGTAGAGGGGCTATATACAGTAGAGAGGCTACATACAGTAGAGGGGCTACATACAGTAGAGAGGCTATATACAGTAGAGGGGCTATATACAGTAGAGAGGCTACATACAGTAGAGGGGCTATATACAGTAGAGGGGCTATATACAGTAGAGAGGCTATATACAGTAGAGGGGCTATATACAGTAGAGGAGCTATATACAGTAGAGGGGCTATATACAGTAGAGAGGTTATATACAGTAGAGGGGCTATATACAGTAGAGGGGCTATATACAGTAGAGGGGCTATATACAGTAGAGGAGCTATATACAGTAGAGGGGCTATATACAGTAGAGGAGCTATATACAGTAGAGGGGCTATATACAGTAGAGGGGCTATATACAGTAGAGGAGCTATATACAGTAGAGGGGCTATATACAGTAGAGGGGCTATATACAGTAGAGAGGCTATATACAGTAGAGGGGCTATATACAGTAGAGGAGCTATATACAGTAGAGGGGCTATATACAGTAGAGAGGCTATATACAGTAGAGGGGCTATATACAGTAGAGAGGTTATATACAGTAGAGAGGCTATATACAGTAGAGGGGCTATATACAGTAGAGGAGCTATATACAGTAGAGGGGCTATATACAGTAGAGAGGCTATATACAGTAGAGGGGCTATATACAGTAGAGGGGCTATATACAGTAGAGGGGCTATATACAGTAGAGGGGCTATATACAGTAGAGAGGCTATATACAGTAGAGGGGCTATATACAGTAGAGGGGCTATATACAGTAGAGAGGCTATATACAGTAGAGGGGCTATATACAGTAGAGGAGCTATATACAGTAGAGGGGCTATATACAGTAGAGAGGTTATATACAGTAGAGGGGCTATATACAGTAGAGAGGCTATATACAGTAGAGGGGCTATATACAGTAGAGGAGCTATATACAGTAGAGGGGCTATATACAGTAGAGGGGCTATATACAGTAGAGGGGCTATATACAGTAGAGGGGCTATATACAGTAGAGGGGCTATATACAGTAGAGGGGCTACATACAGTAGGGAGGCTACATACAGTAGAGGGGCTATATACAGTAGAGGGGCTACATACAGTAGGGAGGCTACATACAGTAGAGAGGCTACATACAGTAGAGGGGCTATATACAGTAGAGGGGCTATATACAGTAGAGAGGTTATATACAGTAGAGGGGCTATATACAGTAGAGGGGCTACATACAGTAGAGAGGCTACATACAGTAGAGGGGCTATATACAGTAGAGGGGCTATATACAGTAGAGGGGCTATATACAGTAGAGAGGCTATATACAGTAGAGGGGCTATATACAGTAGAGGGGCTATATACAGTAGAGGGGCTATATACAGTAGAGGGGCTATATACAGTAGAGGGGCTATATACAGTAGAGGGGCTATATACAGTAGAGGGGCTATATACAGTAGAGGGGCTATATACAGTAGAGGGGCTATATACAGTAGAGGGGCTATATACAGTAGAGGGGCTATATACAGTAGAGGGGCTATATACAGTAGAGGGGCTATATACAGTAGAGGGGCTATATACAGTAGAGGGGCTATATACAGTAGAGGGGCTATATACAGTAGAGGGGCTATATACAGTAGAGGGGCTATATACAGTAGAGGGGCTATATACAGTAGAGAGGCTATATACAGTAGAGGGGCTATATACAGTAGAGGAGCTATATACAGTAGAGGGGTTATATACAGTAGAGGGGCTATATACAGTAGAGAGGCTATATACAGTAGAGGGGCTATATACAGTAGAGGAGCTATATACAGTAGAGGGGCTATATACAGTAGAGGGGCTATATACAGTAGAGGGGCTATATACAGTAGAGGGGCTATATACAGTAGAGGGGCTATATACAGTAGAGGGGCTACATACAGTAGGGAGGCTACATACAGTAGAGGGGCTATATACAGTAGAGGGGCTATATACAGTAGGGAGGCTACATACAGTAGAGAGGCTACATACAGTAGAGGGGCTATATACAGTAGAGGGGCTATATACAGTAGAGAGGTTATATACAGTAGAGGGGCTATATACAGTAGAGGGGCTATATACAGTAGAGAGGCTACATACAGTAGAGGGGCTATATACAGTAGAGGGGCTATATACAGTAGAGGGGCTATATACAGTAGAGGGGCTATATACAGTAGAGGGGCTATATACAGTAGAGGGGCTATATACAGTAGAGGGGCTATATACAGTAGAGGGGCTATATACAGTAGAGGGGCTATATACAGTAGAGGGGCTATATACAGTAGAGGGGCTATATACAGTAGAGGGGCTATATACAGTAGAGGGGCTATATACAGTAGAGGGGCTATATACAGTAGAGGGGCTATATACAGTAGAGGGGCTATATACAGTAGAGGGGCTATATACAGTAGAGGGGCTATATACAGTAGAGGGGCTATATACAGTAGAGGGGCTATATACAGTAGAGGGGCTATATACAGTAGAGGGGCTATATACAGTAGAGGGGCTATATACAGTAGAGGGGCTATATACAGTAGAGGGGCTATATACAGTAGAGGGGCTATATACAGTAGAGGGGCTATATACAGTAGAGGGGCTATATACAGTAGAGGGGCTATATACAGTAGAGGGGCTATATACAGTAGAGGGGTTATATACAGTAGAGGGGCTATATACAGTAGAGGGGCTATATACAGTAGAGGGGCTATATACAGTAGAGGGGCTATATACAGTAGAGGGGCTATATACAGTAGAGGGGCTATATACAGTAGAGGGGCTATATACAGTAGAGGGGCTATATACAGTAGAGGGGCTATATACAGTAGAGGGGCTATATACAGTAGAGGGGCTATATACAGTAGAGGGGCTATATACAGTAGAGGGGCTATATACAGTAGAGGGGCTATATACAGTAGAGAGGCTATATACAGTAGAGGGGCTATATACAGTAGAGGGGCTATATACAGTAGAGGGGCTATATACAGTAGAGGGGCTATATACAGTAGAGGGGCTATATACAGTAGAGGGGCTATATACAGTAGAGGGGCTATATACAGTAGAGGGGTTATATACAGTAGAGGGGCTATATACAGTAGAGGGGCTATATACAGTAGAGGGGCTATATACAGTAGAGGGGCTACATACAGTAGAGAGGCTATATACAGTAGAGGGGCTATATACAGTAGAGGGGCTATATACAGTAGAGAGGCTATATACAGTAGAGGGGCTATATACAGTAGAGGGGCTATATACAGTAGAGGAGCTATATACAGTAGAGGGGCTATATACAGTAGAGGGGCTATATACAGTAGAGGAGCTATATACAGTAGAGGGGCTATATACAGTAGAGGGGCTATATACAGTAGAGGGGCTATATACAGTAGAGGGGCTATATACAGTAGAGAGGCTATATACAGTAGAGGGGCTATATACAGTAGAGGGGCTATATACAGTAGAGGAGCTATATACAGTAGAGGGGCTATATACAGTAGAGGAGCTATATACAGTAGAGGGGCTATATACAGTAGAGGGGCTATATACAGTAGAGGCTATATACAGTAGAGGGGCTATATACAGTAGAGGGGCTATATACAGTAGGGAGGTTATATACAGTAGAGAGGCTATATACAGTAGAGGCTATATACAGTAGAGAGGCTACATACAGTAGAGAGGCTACATACAGTAGAGAGGCTACATACAGTAGAGAGGCTACATACAGTAGAGAGGTTATATACAGTAGAGAGGCTACATACAGTAGAGAGGCTACATACAGTAGAGAGGCTACATACAGTAGAGAGGCTATATACAGTAGAGAGGCTATATACAGTAGAGGCTACTTACAGTGGGGAGGCTACATACAGGTACCGGTTAGTCAGGCTGATTGAGGTAATATGTACATGTAGGTATGGTTAAAGTGACTATGCATATATGATAAACAGAGTAGCAGCAGTGTAAAATAGGGGTTGGGGGGGGGGGGGGGGGGCACAATGTATATAGTCCGACGCTCTCAATGGTGCAGCTGTAGAACCTTTTGAGGATCTGAGGACCCATGCCAAATCTTTTTAGTTTCCGGAGGGGGAAAAGATTTTGTTGTACCCTCTTCACGACTGTCTTGGTGTGTTACGACCATGTTCGTTTGTTGGTGATGTGGACACCAAGGAACTTGGACACCAAGGAACCCGCTCCACTACAGCCCCATCGATGAGAATGGGGGCGTGCTCGTTCCTCCTTTTCCTGTAGTCCACAATCATCTCCTTTGTCTTGATCACGTTGAGGGAGAGGTTGTTATTCTGGCACCACCCGGCCACGTCTCTGACCTCCTTCCTATAGGCTGTCTCGTCGTTGTTGGTGATCAGGCCTACCACTGTTGTGTCTTCTGCAAACTTAATGATGGTGTTGGGAGTCGTACCTGGCCACGCAGTAGTGGGTGAACAGGGAGTACAGGAGGGGACTGAGCACGCACCCTTGAGGGGCTCCAGTGTTGAGGATCAGTGTGGCAGTTGTGTTGAGGGTAGGTAGCAGCACCTGGGATCGACCTGTCTGGAAGTACAGGATCCAGTTGCAGACGGAGGTGTTTAGTCCCAGGGTCCTTAGCTTAGTGATGAGCTTTGAGGGCATTGTGGTGTTGAACGCTGAGCTGTAGTCAATGAACAGCATTCTCACGTAGGTGTTCCTTTTGTCCAGGTGGGAAAGGGCAGTGTGGAGATCTGTGGATCTGTTTTGGTGGTATGCAAATTGGAGTGGGTCTAGGGTTTCTGGGATAATGGTGTTGATGTGAGCCATTTACCAGCCTTTCAAAGCACTTCATGGCTACGGAGGTGAGTGCTACAGGTCTGTAGTCATTTAGGCAGGTTGCCTTAGTGTTCTTTGGCACAGGGGCTATGGTGGTCTGCTTGAAACATGTTGGTATTACAGACTCAATCAGGGACATGTTTTAAAATGTCAGTGAAGACACCTGCCAGTTGGTCGGTACACATGCCCGGAGCACATAATCAGTCTGGCCCGGCGCCTTTGTGAATGTTGAATTGTTTAAAGGTCTTATTCACGTCGGCTATGGAGAGCGTAATCACACAGTCGTCCGGAACAGCTGATGCTCTCATGCATGCCTCAGTATTGCTTGCCTCGAAGCGAGCGTAGAAGTGATTTAGCTCGTCTGGTAGGCTCGTGTCACTGGGCAGCTCGCGGCTGTGCTTCCCTTTGTTGTCTGTAATAGTTTGCAAGCCCTGCCACATAAGACGAGCGTCGGAGCCGGTGTAGTACGATTCAATCTTAGCCCTGTATTGGCGCTTGGCCTGTTTGATGGTTCGTCGGAGGGCATAGCAAGATTTCTTATAAATTCCAGGTTAGAGTCCGCATCTTGAAAGCGGCAACTCTACCCTTTGGCTCAGTGCAAATGTTGACAATCTGATGGGGTCAGCGTTTTCTGAACGTGTGTGTGTTTGTTTGTGTGTGTGTACATACCTGGTCAAAGTGCAGTCCCACGATGACGTAAGGCCTCTCAGCCTGTTTGTAGACCGTCTCCAGGAAGTCAACATGACCAATGTCTGACGGGGAGGAGTGGTCAAGGTAATCACACACACACACACACACACACACACACACACAAACACAAACACAGAGAGAGAGAGACAACCACCCTTTGTCTCGGTCTCTCTCACAGACACACAACCACCATTTGTCTGTCTCTCTCACAGACACACAACCACCCTTTGTCTAGCTCACAGACACACAACCACCCTTGGTCTCTCTCACAGACACACAACCACCCTTGGTCTCTCTCACAGACACACAACCACCCTTGGTCTCTCTCACAGACACACAATCACCCTTTGTCTAGCTCACAGACACACAACCACCCTTGGTCTCTCTCACAGACACACAACCACCCTTGGTCTCTCTCACAGACACACAACCACCCTTGGTCTCTCTCACAGACACACAAACACCATTTGTCTGTCTCTCTCACAGGCACACAACCACCCTTGGTCTCTCTCACAGACACACAACCACCCTTGGTCTTGGCCTCTCTCACAGACACACAACCACCCTTGGTCTCTCTCACAGACACACAACCACCCTTTGTCTAGCTCACAGATACACAACCACCATGTGTCTGTCTCTCTCACAGACACACAACCACCATATTTGTCTGTCTCTCTCACAGACACAGCGGTACATAAGGATACGGAAGAGGTCGAAGGCCCCGGCTACGTAGATGATGGTGTCCCCAGGTTGGGCCTCCTTTCCTGAGGCAAACTGGATGATCTTCTGGGAAGTCTGGAGGAACTGGGACACTCCTGTCCATGGACTGTGGCCCTTAGGACCCTGGGGAGACGAAACACTATTATAGTCATAACCTCTAACCCTCATCTAAACCTAACACAAACCTAATATAAACCTATCCCAACTCCTGTCCATAGACTGTGGCCCTTAGGACCCTGGGGAGAACATGGAGGGGAGGAGAGAGGGGAGGAGAGAGGGGAGAACATGGAGGGTAGGAGAGAGGGGAGGAGGGAGGGTAGGAGAGAGGGGAGGAGAGAGGGTAGGAGAGAGGGGAGGAGGGAGGGGAGGAGAGAGGGTAGGAGAGAGGGGAGGAGGGAGGGTAGGAGAGAGGGGAGGAGGGAGGGGAGGAGAGAGGGGAGGAGGGAGGGGAGGAGGGAGGGGAGGGGGGAGGGGAGGAGAAGGGCCCGTTCTAAACCCTAACCTCAGAAACCCAGCCATCTCATAGTAGTTGGAAAGCCTGAGGAAGTAACTCCTCAGAAACCAAGCCATCTCATAGTAGTTGGAAAGCCTGAGGAAGTAACTCCTCAGAGACCCAGCCATCTCAAAGTAGTTGGAAAGCCTGAGGTAGTAACTCCTCAGAAACCCAGCCATCTCATAGTAGTTGGAAAGCCTGAGATAGTAACTCCTCAGAAACCCAGCCATCTCATAGTAGTTGGAAAGCCTGAGGAAGTAACTCCTCAGAAACCAAGCCATCTCATAGTAGTTGGAAAGCCTGAGGAAGTAACTCCTCAGAAAGCAGGCTCACGTGGATGTTCCAAAGAGACGTTTTGTTAAAAAATAAAAATCGGACTTAACTTTCTGAACATTCCATCTGAATACACTACAGTACTATTTTCAGTGAGATGAACAGCACACCATGGTTGTCCTGAGCAGGGGAATTGCGCCCCCTTGTGTTCAGAATAATCCACAACAACAGAGTGTTGTCATCTCCACTTCCTCTCCAGAATATATTTGAATAGTATTATTTACCTTCCCAAAGTTGTCCGTGTGCTGTTGGTAGTCTGAGTTGTCCTGTAAACCGACAGAGGAAGACAGAGGTTTGCTTGAGGTCAGTCCTGTGTGATATCTACGATTACAACAGTGTAAGCCACAGGAGGTTGGTGACACCTTAATTGGGGAGGATGGGCTGGAGCAGAATGAATGGAATGTGTTTAATACCCTCCGTTCCAACCTTTAGTATGAACCGTCCTCCCCTCACCAGCCTCCCCTGCTGTAAGCACACACACTACGGTACTGTAGGGTCCAGTGTGCACTCTGTGTGTGGTACTCACGATGTTACTGTGGTGGGTTTTAGTCATGAGCAGCATGCGGCCCACCAGGTCTGTGGTGGAGACCCCCTGGGTGCGTCTACACTCCCGGTAGCGGCCCTCTCTCTTCACCTCCGCATACGTGTCCTTACCGTCCACCGTCAGAGTGATGTCATCTAAGGTACACAAGGACAACGTTGGAGTTTGTTTTCTGACATCAGACCAACATGGTAGAATCCCACCCTGTTCTGCCACTGCAGCCTGGAATGTACATTCTCAACTGTCTAAATAAACACAGAAATATGGAAGGAGGATGAGTCCCTGTTCTCCTTTAAAAAAGTAACAAATCGATCTGTCAGGGCCCCCCTCCCCCTACGTCCCACTCCCCTTACCTCCCGCTCCCTCCCGCACCCTCCCCTTACCTCTTGCGCCCTCCCCTTACCTCCCTCCCCTTACCTCCCGCGCCCTCCCCTTACCTCCCCTCCCGCTCCCTCCTCTTACCTCCCGCGCCCTCGCTCCCCTTACCTCCCGCGCCCTCGCTCCCCTTACCTCCCGCGCCCTCGCTCCCCTTACCTCCCTCCCCTTACCTCCCGCTCCCTCCCCCCCTTTCCTCCCGCTCCCTCCCCTTACCACCCGCTCCCTCCCCTCCCCTTACCTCACTCCCCTTACCTCACTCCCCTTTACCTCACTCCCCTTACCTCCCGCTCCCTCCCCCCCTTTCCTCCCGCGCCCTCCCCTTACCTCCGTGGACGCAGAAGTCACTGTTGTATTTGTCCAGTGTGTCCAGTGTGGTGACGTAGGGAGCACCCTCTACGATCTCATCCACCCACTTGATAGCCCGCACCATCTTATACCTACAACACCATACCACAACTTTATTGTCCATTTACATACCACAACTTTATTTTCCATTTACATACCAAAACTTTATTGTCCATTTACATCCCACAACTTTATTGTCCATTTACATCCCACAACTTTATTGTCCATTTACATCCCACAACTTTATTGTCCATTTACATACCAAAACTTTATTGTCCATTTACATACCAAAACTTTATTGTCCATTTACATACCACAACTTTATTGTCCATTTACATCCCACAACTTTGTCGTCCATTTACATACCACAACTTTATTGTCCATTTACATACCAAAACTTTATTGTCCATTTACATACCACAACTTTATTGTCCATTTACATGAAAATGAAATGCAGTGATTTTCTTACCTCTCTGCCTGGGTGAAGACAGGAGGACCCTTGTGCTTCGAGATCTCTTCTGGAGGGAGGGAGAGAAGGGAAATTACTGTATATTACTGTAGTGTAGTGGAGGGAGGGAGAGAAGGGAAGTGGCTGTATATTACTGTAGTGTAGTGGAGGGAGGGAGAGAAGGGAAGTGACTGTATATTACTGTAGTGTAGTGGAGGGAGGGAGAGAAGGGAAGTGACTGTATATTACTGTAGTGTAGTGGAGGGAGGGAGAGAAGGGAAATGACTGTATATTACTGTAGTGTAGTGGAGGGAGGGAGAGAAGGGAAGGGACTGTATATTACTGTGGTGTAGTGGAGGGAGGGAGAGAATGGAAGTGACTGTATATTACTGTAGTGGAGGGAGGGAGAGAAGGGAAATGACTGTATATTACTGTAGTGGAGGGAGGGAGAGAAGGGAAGTGACTGTATATTACTGTAGTGGAGGGAGGGAGAGAAGGGAAGTGACTGTATATTACTGTAGTGTAGTGGAGGGAGGGAGAGAAGGGAAGTGACTGTATATTACTGTAGTGTAGTGGAGGGAGGGAGAGAAGGGAAGTGACTGTATATTACTGTAGTGGAGGGAGGGAGAGAAGGGAAATGACTGTATATTACTGTGGTGTAGTGGAGGGAGGGAGAGAAGGGAAGTGACTGTATATTACTGTAGTGGAGGGGAACAGAGAGGCAAGTGAAGAAACAGAGACTGAGATACTTATGATTAATGTGCGTGTCTCTGTGTGTGTGTCTGTTTGTGTGTGTGTGTGTGTGTGTGTGTGTGTGTGTGTGTGTGTGTGTGTGTGTGTGTGTGTGTGTGTGTGTGTTCACCATCTGTATGTACTCCAACGATGAGGTAATCTCCCATGGCCTTAGCCTGTCTCAGCTGGTTGGAGTGGCCGTAGTGCACCATGTCATAACTACAGGACAGGGAGAGAGAGCATGATGTCATTAACGTGGGACAGACAGTGTGTGTATAACTGAGCTGGTCTAAGGGAGGGGCTAGTGTTAATGAGTAGCTGCTCTATACTTGATAGTTGGCATCTGTATCCAGTGGTAGGTCGGTAGGTAGGTAAGTAGGTAGGTAGGTAGGTGCCTGCCAGCCAGATCACCCCACACAACCCTACATTCTGCTCCGTCCTCCTGTCCTACCGTCACAGTCAGTCATGGTAGGATTTACACTAAACACAACAAGTTACGTTTCTCAAGTTAGTATTCAGCCCGAGGAAAGTACAATGTGTGGATCTGGCAGTATGTGTGTCATCCTCTCTCTGTAATGTGTGTGTGTAAGTACTGATCCCTCTCTGTAATTAACACCAGGATTACCATGGGAATTATCCCTGAGGTGTAACCAAGACGACAGTATCCCAGGCTAAGACCAGGAGACAGGCAGATCAACTGGGGACTCCCAACAACTCTCCTTTACACTGCCACTATAGTACAGAGAGCCTGCCTCTAATAGGTCTGTCCTATCCACATAACTTGCTGGGTTTTGGCCAAACAGCCACTCCCTCTAATTCATTCCACTGTGTAAAGAAATTATTCCGAGTGCACACTGTAGGCTGTAGGAAATAGGGTGCCATTTGGGACATACTCCGCTGTAACAAAGTACACTGAGTGCTTCTGTTTTATTTTGATGTACTCTTATCACTCATCTCTCGCTCTCTCCCACTTTCTTTCCCTCTCCCTGCTCCCCTAAAAGACCCCTCTGCTACACCCTAAAAGACCCCTGCTACCCCCTAAAAGACCCCTCTGCTACACCCTAAAAGACCCCCGATACCCCCTAAAAGACCCCCCTGCTATAAACACTGCTCACACACAGACACAGATACTCTGCCCTCGTGGTACCCAGACAGAAAGCTAGTTTGTGATAGCTTGTTTTGACATGGCAGTCCAGAATTGTGGGTATAAATAACTAACCAACCGTCTGTCTGTGTACATAGTGATTAAGTATTAATTAACTAACCTGCTACACCCTAAAAGACCCCCCTGCTACCCCCTAAAAGACCCTCCTGATACCCCCTAAAATACCCTCCTGCTACACCCTAAAAGACCCTCCTGCTACCCCCTAAAAGACCCTACTGCTACCCCCTAAAAGACCCTCCTGATACCCCCTAAAAGACCCTCCTGATACCCCCTAAAAGACCCTCCTGATACCCCCTAAAAGACCCTCCTGATACCCCCTAAAAGACCCTCCTGCTACATCCTAAAAGACCCCCCTGCTACCCCCTAAAAGACCCTCCTGCTACCCCCTAAAAGACCCCCCTGCTACCCCCTAAAATACCCCCCTGCTACCCCCTAAAAGACCCTCCTGCTACCCCCTAAAAGACCCTACTGCTACCCCCTAAAAGACCCTCCTGATACCCCCTAAAAGACCCCAACAAGACCCCTCTGCCACCCCCATGCTGTATCTGTCACTGTACGACATGTTCACTATGTTGGTTAGCTATTAATACTTAATCACTATGTACACAGACAGACGGTTGGTTAGTTATTTATACCCACTATTCTGGACTGCCATGTCAAAACAAGCTATCACAAACTAGCTTTCTGTCTGGGTACCACGAGGGCAGAGTATCTGTGTCTGTGTGAGAGCAGTGTTTATAGCTATGCCACCACCAGTCACAAGGTGAGAACGGGGAGGTGGGAGTCAGTCGGCTCTCGCCTCAAGTAAACTCAGCAAGACCACGTCAGCGACCCAAATGGTACTCTGTACCCTACATGATGCACTACACTGAACCAGAGCCTTATGGGCCCTGGGCAAAAGTAGTGCCCTATAAAGGGAATAGGGTTCCGTTTGGGACACTACCCCATAAAAGGCTATTTAGTATTAGAGTAAGTGCACTATAGGGCTCTGATCAAAAGAGGTGCCCTTGGTCAAAAGAAGTGCACAACATAGGATGCCATTTTGGACACATCCCATGATGAGCACAATGCAGGCTGTAGGTACTAGGTGGTGTGGATGGGCGGGAGTGAGAGACTAGCCCTGTTTGAGTACTCTCAAAATGCATCCTTCCTTCCTCCTCCCCCTTCTTCTTCTTTGAAAGAGCCTAATCACTGATCTGGTGTCTGTTAATAGGTGAAAGCTAAGTAGTAGAATCCTTTACTTTCCCCTATCCAGTCGTGTTGAATCAGTGATAGTAAGCCAGGGTGGTATTTCCTATTGATTTAGTGCACACCGTATGGGGTTGAAACAAAACAAGCACATTTCTTTATGGGACAAGTTGACTTCATGAATATAACCTAGGTAAAGTATTTGAACCAAGCCAGAGCAAGGGCATCAGAGCGTGATATTGGCCTTGGCTAATAACTTACTCTCCTGACTCCTCTCTAATACACAGGGAGACAAAGGTTACTGCAGGTCATTCTCCACCTGGCAGACAGCAGCATCGATCACAGAGCTTCTACCTCATCCTTATCAAGGGAGGAAGAAGGTGCCCCTAGTGTAGACGCTGATCTTTCTGTCATTTTGGCATTTCCCCCATTAATGGTTAAGGTTAGGATTGGGGAGATGATCCTAGATCTGTAGCTAGGGGAAACGTCACCCAGGAAGGAGCCTTTATCAGGCATTCATGTATTTGACAAACTTGAATAAAGGCCTATTAGCTACTAATCAAATGTTATTTGTCACATGCACCGAATAAAACAGGTGTTGACTTTACCTAATGCCAAGCTACTGCTGAAAGTAAACAACTGTTATGGTCAACTGATAAGGGTGGACTTTGTACTTCCTTGCCAACTGGGTTGGGTAGCTAGCTATGTCACTCTGCACATTGTCCTCTGACAACAAATCAAGCGTTGCAACATACAGTAGTGCTGCCATGACAACAGCCTTAGTCCCACTGGGCTCATCATCATGTTTACAGTTAGTAAAATACAGTTGGGTAATAACAGTAAAATACAGTTATTATAAACGTAATAAGAGGTATTAGTTTGGGCTAGTCTGTATGCCTTTCTATAGCATGAAATTGATATCAAGTAGCTAAAACAGTGACTTTCAGATCAATCAACAAATGAATGACCGTTCTTCCGGCCTACCAACCGTTGCCAGCCAACTACTGTACAGGTCAGCTGTGTATGAGAAAGGCTGTAGTCATACACATAGCTAGAACTGATATGGTCTATGGTTGTAGACAACTAGACTGGTGTCAGTCTGTTTCTGCTCCTCAAGGAATTGTCAAACACAAACCGATTTGGGACCAGGCTAATTGTTAGCTAGCAGCAAGTCAGCAACTGCACTGTACCAAGCTATTTCCAATAATAAGCTTTATTTAACCAGGCAAGCCAGTTTAAGAACAAATTCTTATTTACAATGACGGCCTTTTTATTAAATTTTTATTTCACCAGGTATGCCAGTTGAGAACAAGTTCTCATTAACAACTGCGACCTGGCCAAGATAAAGCAAAGCAGTGCGACACAAACAACAACACATGGAATAAACAAACACAGTCAATAATACAGTAGAAAACAAAAGTCTATATACAAATGTGAGCAAATGAGGTGAGATAAGGGAGGAAAGGCAATAAATAGGCCATGGTGGCGAAACAATTACAATACAGCAATTAAACACTGGAGTGATAGATGTGCAGAAGATGAATGTGCAAGTAGAGAAACTGGTGTGCAAAGGAGAACCGGGGAACAGTGGGTTAACTGCCTTGTTCAGAGGCAGAACGACAGGGATTTTCGATCCAACAACCTTACCACTAGGCTACCTGCCTCCCCAATATCCATACATCACAGTGACAGCCAAGGTTACGTAACATCCTACCGAAACAGCATTTAGCAAACCACGTGCACAGAAACTTAAGTCTAGCTGAGATCATTCCGTTCCTACTGGTCGACACCGGCAGGCTGTGATCACATTCACAGCCCCTCTCTCAGAAAGGTAGCAACTGAAACAGTATAGCTAGCTAGCAGGTACTGTAGTTATCTGACTTTAGGGGTATTTGTGATAGAAATCACAAAATGATCACATTAGTATACACTTTTGTTTGGCCATGCAGCAGCACACAAGTTCATGTTTATAAAGTAGCAAAAATACCTAGTTAGCCAGTTTGTGTGAAGCGGAATGTAACGATGTGCCGTTATATCTAGCTTAGTGGTTATAATCAACAGTTGATCAACCAAAATGTAACATTATTGGTAAAGCTACGCTAACAGTTAGTTACTAACCTAGCTACTTAAATTACTGAGGTTACTATACACACAACAGACCACCAAACATGATATAAACCCTTTTCGCAGCTAGGCAACGTTGTACATGTAGCTAATATAAGTAGCTAGCTGGACAGGAGGCGTAGCTACACGACTTACCAGCCATCACACCACACCCGGACAGATCGCTTCCTCTTCTCTGGGCTGCAAGCCAAGTCTCCCTGCTTAGCACCGCTCTCTATTCCCTGCTCATTCGATGTGTGGTGACCGTTCTTGATCATGTTGATAAAATAATATTAAAAGTCTGAGCTAAAACCACAAAATAATAAAATAATGCCGTTAAAATGACAGCTTGGGTGATCTCATCCCCCGGTTTAACGTAGGAATGAACCCGCCGGTAGGACAACGCCTCCTTTGGCGTGGAAATCGCGTCACGGTCGAACCATGACTACTCCTAGGTAGCGGCCATGCTGCTGGCTGCGTAAAAACTCACATCACGTGATTACGCAAAGCCGCACAACGTAGATTTTGGGTGTGTTCGTGAATTCAATCTCGAGTGTCGGGGTGCGTTCAGGGCGTTCTTAAACCCAGAGCGTTTCGCGGAGTAGGGTTGATCTGAGTGTTTTAACCTCACAACGGCAGTCAAGCGCCCAAGCTAACCGGCTAGCTACTTCCAGGCACAAATGAGAGAACCCCTCGCTCTGAACATTTTACTCGTCCTAGCAGAGCTGGTTAGGCTTATTTCATTTTATCCAGGTGGTTGGTGATTGTAACTGTGCTGCTGGCCTCAATTGAATTACCTTTTTTTTGCCGACGTTTACTGACACCAGCCATCTTCAACAGGTGTTGAGCTTTAGTAAATGCATCAGTTATTCTGCGCTCTGGCACTCAGACGAGAGTGCTCTGAAATAGGAGTAGATAGCCAGAGCAAATTTACGAACGCATCCTATACATTTCCGAGAAAACTACGCGATTCGCGTGTAAACAAAGTACCAGAACACTTTCCTGTCAACCAATGTGGCTGAGAGAGAAAACAATACATCATGCAAAGTTTGAATAGATTCAATGGAACTTTAAATTATAGTAACAGTACAAAAACAGTCAAGGGGTGGACAATGTATACTTCACAGTTGCCCAAAGGCCTGCAAATGGCGATATTGAGTCGTTTTATCATATCAAATCAAACGTTATTGGGCCAATACAACAGGTGTAGACGACAGGGTTTATATGCTTATATCCCCGCTATACACGCATATCCCCATGGACCGGTTCCTACATAAAACAATTCTCCATTCAGGCTGCAAAGTTGTAGATTTCCTCCATATAAAGGGGAAGTTTACCTAAAATCCCAAACATTGAAATTAGTTAGGTGGAATGTGCCTTCTCCCTCCCTGTTGTTGCAGCCACATTAAATAATAATATAAAATAATCACAGTTGTTTTAGGTGGAAAGTACACATCTCCTGACTTAAAACCGATAGTATTTTTGATTAAAATAGCTAATTTGACCAGACCCTTTAAACAAAAGTAATTTGTCGACAATTCATGGTTTTCTTAATTGCTCTTTGACTGACAATGGAGCCGCACAAAGACACGTCACATGACTCATTTTAGCAGCTCTCCAGTTCTACACTGTAGGAGGAGAGAGGAGAACTCCACCTAACTAGTTTCAATGTATGGAATCACTTGGGAAATGTGGGATTTTGGTCAACTTCCCCTTTAACTTGATATAATGGCGAGAAGGCAGAAGAAAACTACAGGGAAACTGTGTGTACTTTCTGAAACACCATTTTCCACCACCATGCTAGAGTAACCAATGCTCTTCTCGGATGCTGTGTATCACGTTCAGTCAATCAGATCTTTTATTTTTAAAACTATCAGACTAGGGGGGAAACAAACAGACTGGTGCTGGAGTGGAACAGTGGTGAGGTTTTAATGGGTGTAGGGTTAATTGGTATAGTGGTGAGGTTTTAATGGGTGTAGGGTTAGTTGGTATAGTGGTGAGGTTTTAATGGGTGTAGGGTTAGTTGGTATAGTGATGACGTTTTAATGGGTGGAGGGTTAGTTGGTATAGTGGTGAGGTTTTAATGGGTGTAGGGTTAATTGGTATAGTGGTGAGGTTTTAATGGGTGTAGGGTTAGTTGGTATAGTGATGACGGTTTAATGGGTGGAGGGTTAGTTGGTATAGTGGTGAGGTTTTAATGGGTGTAGGGTTAGTTGGTATAGTGATGACGGTTTAATGGGTGGAGGGTTAGTTGGTATAGTGGTGAGGTTTTAATGGGTGTAGGGTTAGTTGGTATAGTTATTATTCCCTGAAATTGCGTTCCCATGCAAAACTAGACAGATAGCTAACAACTAAGTCTTCAATAAAACTCCCAAGGCGTGACTTTTCTTGAATTAATATTTTGAAAACGTTTATGTTGTGAGACTTCAAAATACAGAAAATAATATACTTTAGTATTCAATTCACATCGACATACTGTACGTTATACATTTCAAGTTGAATTTGCATAAATACAAAGCGCGCGCCAAGGTACAATGTATCTGGCATGATGACAAACCAGATAGCTAATTACCATATGAGTAGCAACTAGCTAACTCCTTTCATTATTCTAATAATGTGCAACCACCTCTGTACAATAACAAAGCATATTACATTAGAAACAGTAATAAAACTCAAGTATTGTATGTTCTACAATTCGTTTACATGACGCACGAGCAAAGTAATACGGATGAAGGCATACATGAAAGGCAAGGCCATTTGTTTGAGTAAATGCAACTAACATTGATAAGTAAACAATATCAATAACAAGATTATCATCACTAGCAATTACAAACAAATATTTTCCGAGGCTGAAGCGTGACAAGAAAAAACTGCACTGAAAGACCTGCACCACAGCGATGTTTTTAGCTGCTTCTCTGCGTACAGAACGACTACTCTACTTCCTGTTTCCGTACAGTCTTTATAAGTACCAGAAAGGTCCAATAGGGGGCGAAAAACACCATGGAACACAATGAAAATGCATTTTAACCACAGTAATAAAATAATCTGTTACCTTCTAACAGGATGGCAGCAAAATAGTGGTGACGTTTTAATGGGTGTAGGGGTTGTTGGTATAGTGGTGAGGTTTTAATGGGTTTAGGGTTAGTTGGAATAGTGGTGAGATTTTAATGGGTGTAGGGTTAGCTGGTATAGGGGTGAGGTTTTAATGGGTGTAGGGTTAGTTGGTATAGGGGTGAGGTTTTAATGGGTGTAGGGTTAGTTGGTATAGGGGTGAGGTTTTAATGGGTGTAGGGTTAGTTGGTATAGCGGTGAGGTTTTAATGGGTGTAGGGTTAGTTGGTATAGCGGTGAGGTTTTAATGGGTGTAGGGTTAGTTGGTATAGCGGTGAGGTTTTAATGGGTGTAGGGTTAGTTGGTATAGGGGTGAGGTTTTAATGGGTGTAGGGTTAGTTGGTATAGCGGTGAGGTTTTAATGGGTGTAGGGTTAGTTGGTATAGGGGTGAGGTTTTAATGGGTGTAGGGTTAGTTGGTATAGTGGTGAGGTTTTAATGGGTGTAGGGTTAGTTGGTATAGTGGTGAGGTTTTAATGGGTGTAGGGTTAGTTGGTATAGTGGTGATGTTTTAATGGGTTTAGCATTAGTTGGTATAGTGGTGATGTTTTAATGGGTTTAGCGTTAGTTGGTATAGTGGTGATGTTTTAATGGGTTTAGCGTTAGCTGCTAGTGCAATCCCACCTTGTCTAGGTTGGATGGAAACCTGGTTTATGAAAACAAATAAAGTTTTTTTTTTAAGTGTTTACATAGTGGCGTAGCCAGTCCACAAGGTGGCAAAGCGCCTCTTCTGTTCTTTGGGGAGAACACTGATGTGTAGCACCAAGAAAACACAACATTTGACACTGAGATTCCATCCCAAATGGTACCCTCTTCCCCATGCAGTGCTCTACTTTTGACCAGGACCCATAGAGAGCAGGTTGCCATTTGGCACAGACACTAAATTCACACTTCCATTATTGTAAAACCAAATGCCTGACAATAACACCATCCAATGACAGATACTAATGCCAAGAATGTGCTGTACTGTAATAGGATGGCATCGCCGACGGCAACCCTGAGGAAAGTTAGTAAGGTGCTGTGCATGTAACAAACACAAAACACCACTCCTATGAAAACTACATAAAAGCACCATTCAATTGAAAAACCAAACTCTGTATTAGGTGAGTTAAAATCTTTCTAGAAGTTACACAGGGTTGACAGAAGGACCTCAATGCTGAATTGTGTCACTTTACCAAGTATTTATTCATACTAAACATCTGATGAATCGAATCCTCCATGTGTTCTGTATTAAAGGGAACTTTATTAAATATAACAGATTTAAAATGTAATATTGGTGCACAATTTCTACAGAAAAATTATCAAAGGGACACTAAAGGTATTCATTTAATGGAACAACTCATCTGTTTATGGACCCATATTTGCAAAACTATTCAATGTCTTTGTTTCACAGGGGACATCCCTAATCGTTGCTCTCTCAGTGGGAGGGGCTTATCATCTGGGGAGCCTCAACAACATCATGATGCTGACAAGACAGAGAAGAGTCTCTCCAGAACAGGACACATCAAGAAACACCAGCAGAGAGATGTAGGGAAGAAACCTTACCACTGCTGCTCTGACTGTGGGAAGAATTTTACTAAACAGAGGGATTCACACCAGAGAGAAACCATACCACTGCTCTCAGCGTGGGAAGGGTTTCGCTGTATCTAAAACCTTAAAAATCTCATCAGAGAAATCATATAAATGCTTCAAACAATCAGGAGCCCTGACTACACACCAACGCATACACACAGGAGAGAAGCCTTATAGCTGTGATCAGTGTGGAAAGAGTTTTGCTTGAGATTTCACTCTGACTAAACACCAGCTCACACACATTGGAGAGAGTCCTCACTCCTGTCTATGTGGGAAGAGCTTACTCATTCAGGGGCACTGATAAAACACCAGAAAGCACAAACCTGTTTACTTTCATCTCCCTCCTCTCCGGCACCGGTTTCAGATCCCTAAATACAGTTTCAATAGAAAACATATTGTAAAGAGTCATCTATCTCCCATTGTCTAACAGTTTACTCAGTCTGATTACCATGGAAACCTGTGTAGATAATATGCAGCTCTGGATCCATATGTATCAAGCGTCTTGGAGTAGGAGTGGTGGGGTGTTCAGAGCTGTATCTTATGTCATTAACTCCTATTATCCATTAAATAACTGTATAATATAGAATCATGTTTCAACTATACTAGGTGTGTATTATTAAGTTCTGAACAAACAGTAAAAACTCACAGACAACTAGAAAAAGCTCAAACCAACGTGATTCACCCACTGGGTCATACAGCTGCAAAGACAAAGACGTGATTATAGAAGCACATATATTTATTTATACCTTCCTACTAGGTGAGGTGTCAACTCCTTGCACATCTAGACAGCCAATAAAACTCTGTTGCTAGGCAGGAACTTAATTGGTTCCTCACTGGTGTAGTCATGGCCCTGCCTGATGCTCGAACCTTCGTGGGCGTATTAAAATCTATAATATCAACAACAACAAAAATGTTTTACAAGGAGCATAGACCTCTTGTATTATGGGACATATAGAAGTACAGAAGCCACAGGCCTATTAGTGTTGTCAAATGTTGGTGCATAGATTTGAAAGGATTTTAATATGGATATCTTTAAACTTTCCTTATTACATATTAAGTATGCTCCAGAAAGATGTTCACACATTTTTATTGTGAATCGAATGATGTGTTGGTTGTTAGGAAGAGTCATCATGGGGGCAGGAAGCCAGCTCTGTCCATCAGTACCTGTAGGTCAACCACAGAACTCACACTCTTCTGTTTCCTCACAGCCAGTAAGGTCACCTACTAAACTTCTCTCTCTTCACACTGGAAATACACGTGATAATATCTTATACCTCACCATTCTACTTTTTACCGAGAACGAATGCTTGTCAGAGTAGAACATACATCTGCAATGTAGGTTCATGTTTTCTTGTTTTGTTTACATTGCTGATTGCATATTCATTTTTTTTTAAATGTAGTATTATGTAGAAGAGACCAGGATATGTTGTTGTCCTGGGTCCCAATACTCAGTGTTATAGTCCTGGTCCTGAGAATAGAGACCAGGATATGTTGTTGTCCTGGGTCCCAATACTCAGTGTTATAGTCCTGGTCCTGAGAATAGAGACCAGGATATGTTGTTGGCCTGGGTCCCAATACTCAGTGTTATAGTCCTGGTCCTGAGAATAGAGACCAGGATATGTTGTTGGCCTGGGTCCCAATACTCAGTGTTATAGTCCTGGTCCTGAGAATAGAGAGCAGGATATGTTGTTGTCCTGGGTCCCAATACTCAGTGTTATAGTCCTGGTCCTGAGAATAGAGACCAGGATATGTTGTTGGCCTGGGTCCCAATACTCAGTGTTATAGTCCTGGTCCTGAGAATAGAGACCAGGATATGTTGTTGTCCTGGGTCCCAATACTCAGTGTTATAGTCCTGGTCCTGAGAATAGAGAGCAGGATATGTTGTTGGCCTGGGTCCCAATACTCAGTGTTATAGTCCTGGTCCTGAGAATAGAGACCAGGATATGTTGTTGTCCTGGGTCCCAATACTCAGTGTTATAGTCCTGGTCCTGAGAATAGAGACCAGGATATGTTGTTAGCCTGGGTCCCAATACTCAGTGTTATAGTCCTGGTCCTGAGAATAGAGACCAGGATATGTTGTTGTCCTGGGTCCCAATACTCAGTGTTATAGTCCTGGTCCTGAGAATAGAGACCAGGATATGTTGTTAGCCTGGGTCCCAATACTCAGTGTTATAGTCCTGGTTCTGAGAATAGAGACCAGGATATGTTGTTGGCCTGGGTCCCAATACTCAGTGTTATAGTCCTGGTTCTGAGAATAGAGACCAGGATATGTTGTTGGCCTGGGTCCCAATACTCAGTGTTATAGTCCTGGTTCTGAGAATAGAGACCAGGATATGTTGTTGTCCTGGGTCCCAATACTCAGTGTTATAGTCCTGGTCCTGAGAATAGAGAGCAGGATATGTTGTTGGCCTGGGTCCCAATACTCAGTGTTATAGTCCTGGTCCTGAGAATAGAGACCAGGATATGTTGTTGGCCTGGGTCCCAATACTCAGTGTTATAGTCCTGGTCCTGAGAATAGAGAGCAGGATATGTTGTTGGCCTGGGTCCCAATACTCAGTGTTATAGTCCTGGTCCTGAGAATAGAGACCAGGATATGTTGTTGTCCTGGGTCCCAATACTCAGTGTTATAGTCCTGGTTCTGAGAATAGAGACCAGGATATGTTGTTGTCCTGGGTCCCAATACTCAGTGTTATAGTCCTGGTCCTGAGAATAGAGAGCAGGATATGTTGTTGTCCTGGGTCCCAATACTCAGTGTTATAGTCCTGGTCCTGAGAATAGAGACCAGGATATGTTGTTGTCCTGGGTCCCAATACTCAGTGTTGTAGTCCTGGTCCTGAGAATAGAGACCAGGATATGTTGTTGTCCTGGGTCCCAATACTCAGTGTTATAGTCCTGGTCCTGAGAATAGAGACCAGGATATGTTGTTGTCCTGGGTCCCAATACTCAGTGTTATAGTCCTGGTTCTGAGAATAGAGACCAGGATATGTTGTTGGCCTGGGTCCCAATACTCAGTGTTATAGTCCTGGTCCTGAGAATAGAGACCAGGATATGTTGTTGGCCTGGATCCCAATACTCAGTGTTATAGTCCTGGTCCTGAGAATAGAGACCAGGATATGTTGTTAGCCTGGGCCCCAATACTCAGTGTTATAGTCCTGGTCCTGAGAATAAAACAGGTTTAAAACAACAACAGAGAAACACGTGTCTTACAGTGCTACACATCTGTTATGATAGAGACTTTTTCCTGCTTAATTGAAGTATCAGGTGTAGTTTTTCACCAGTTATAAAGTGTGTTTGTTGTCTCTCTTTATGTTTCTAAGGCTGCAGGGAGGGAGATGCAACAACAGCCTTGATAACATCAGGACTCAAATTAAACTCGGTTACAAATTGCTGCCAGGTAAAAGTAGATGATAGCAGAAAACAGGATTCTTAGTGAAAGTGGTGTTGTTGGTTGTTTTCTTGAATTTACTCGACTTTTATAGATCGGTGCAATCTTATCAAATAAGTTTCTGAAGTAAGATTAGCCTACATGTGATGTGAGACATTATGTTGTCATAAAGTAATTGAGCTTGGATATTTAAGTAGATGTTTGATTGCTCTGGTCTAGGGGTGTGCATCAGTTGCAACATCGAGACTGGAATTCTCTTGCGGCCAGAAACCCCCCAATCCTTATCTTAACATTGTGACAACATAGTAACTGCGCTGTAGCCTACACATTTATTTTCTTTAGTAAGAAACGCTGAATAAACAATAGCTTCCACGATGAATCCGGTAAGTCTGGTTTACTTTTAACAGTGTAGGTCTGATGTGTTGTATAAAACGTCTAGGACTAGTTTTCATCATCTTTGATCCTCTACATTGCTGTGTTCAGTTTAAACTGCTGGACAAAAAAACATGACGGTAAAAATTGTTGGGATTTTTTTTTCCTTCGGCAAAGTAGCGTACTATTTTATCATGCGTATGAATCTACGCCTATTACTTAAGCATCTCTCCTTCCTCCCAAAGTGTACACTTGTTCACCTCCACTTATTTGAAGGTCAGATTATTAATTATATGAAAAAAAGATACATTTCTGCGACTGTATCTAACGATGTTCTACTCAGTAACTCAGTATGCTTATCAAACTCAATTCCTGTACCCCTTTCTCCCTCATACTGGATCAGTCTCTGTTTCCCTATCATACTGCCCACACTGTATCAGTACATTCTCCACTGTCTCTGTTTCCCTATCATACTGCCCACACTGTATCAGTACATTCTCCACTGTCTCTGTTTCCCTATCATACTGCCCACACTGTATCAGTACATTCTCCACTGTCTCTCTTTCCCTATCATACTGCCCACACTGTATCAGTACATTCTCCACTGTCTCTGTTTCCCTATCATACTGCCCACACTGTATCAGTACATTCTCCACTGTCTCTGTTTCCCTATCATACTGCCCACACTGTATCAGTACATTCTCCACTGTCTCTGTTTCCCTATCATACTGCCCACACTGTATCAGTACATTCTCCACTGTCTCTGTTTCCCTATCATACTGCCCATCCTGTATCAGTACATTCTCCACTGTCTCTGTTTCCTGGCAGTAATCACACCTTCCTGTTGGATGCTTTCCTGTCACATGTAATGACTTATTCAGCTGGCTGTGTCCCACCCTTAGCCTTGTAAGGAAAGCCTCCTCTCTTCTGTCCATTCCTACCATCCTCCCCTACTTTACTCTGTACCTGGAATAGGGGTGGCAGGTAAACCTAGCAGTTTAGAGCGTTGGGCCAGTAACCCGAGCCGAATAGGTGACAAATCTGTCTGTGCCTCTGAGCAACTTAACTCTAATGGCTCCTGTAAGTCGCTCTAGATCAGTGTCTGCTAAATGACTAAAATGTCAACAGTGAATATAGGCCTGCCCTTAGTGTCACTGTTCCACTGCTCCTGCCATCTCTGCACCACCACTGTGAATAGAGGCCTGCCCTTAGTGTCACTGTTCCACTGCTCCTGCCATCTCTGCACCACCACTGTGAATAGAGGCCTGCCCTTATTGTCACTGTTCCACTGCTCCTGCCATCTCTGCACCACCACTGTGAATAGAGGCCTGCCCTTAGTGTCACTGTTCCACTGCTCCTGCCATCTCTGCACCACCACTGTGAATAGAGGCCTGCCCTTAGTGTCACTGTTCCACTGCTCCTGCCATCTCTGCACCACCACAGTGAATAGAGGCCTGCCCTTAGTGTCACTGTTCCACTGCTCCTGCCATCTCTGCACCACCACTGTGAATAGAGGCCTGCCCTTAGTGTCACTGTTCCACTGCTCCTGCCATCTCTGCACCACCAATGTGAATAGAGGCCTGCCCTTAGTGTCACTGTTCCACTGCTCCTGCCATCTCTGCACCACCAATGTGAATAGAGGCCTGCCCTTATTGTCACTGTTCCACTGCTCCTGCCATCTCTGCACCACCACAGTGAATAGAGGCCTGCCCTTAGTGTCACTGTTCCACTGCTCCTGCCATCTCTGCACCACCACTGCCCATATCATTCCCTCAGCCTCTGACTTGCTCAGTGGCACCTCCACTTCCTGTCTCCTAATGGCCTGTTTAGCTAGCGCATCTACTTCCTCATTCCCTTCCACCCCCACATGGCCCGGGACTCAAGCAAACCTTATATGGACACCCATCTGTCTCAACCGGGCCTGAATTTGAATTTCCTCATGTAGCGCTCCTTGTCTGCTATGTGAGCTAAATGATTGCAGACTCATCAATGTAGCACATGGTTTGACTTCCTCCACCCACTGCAAGGCCAACAGTTTGGCCATCAGCTCTGCCATGTACACAGCCAGGTGGTCTGTAATACGTCTCCTGACAGCCACTTTCCTGTTCAACAAAGGCTGGTCCAGTCTGACCTGTCCTTGGGTCTTTCCATCCATCTGTATATTCGGGTAAAGAATACAGATGTACAGTTTCCAGTCACCTTTTAAAGAACTGTCATGGATCAACCCCCTCCCTGTCTTTCTTTACTCTCTCCAACACGTGTAAATCAACTACTGGAGGTGGGAGGAGCCATGGTGGACTCACAGTGATAGGTACCGTGGGGCTAAAGTCCCTGCAATACAATCCCATCTGCCTCTTCTGGTTATCACCCACCCACCCAAAACTTTTATTCTGTCCACATTCATTCTCCTAACTTTTCTGTAGCCCCCCTTTTGTGGGGTGAGAAACCACGTTCCTGTAACTAAACCCCATAATGAAGGTGGTTGGCTTCTTATGTGTAATGGCAATGAAAAGTAGTGTCTTAAAAAATGGAAGGGAGTCATTAATACAGCCACAAAGTAAAACATTTATATCGTAGAAATTCATGGAAACAAAAACATATATATATTTTTAAGGTTAGGGTCAGGCATAAGGTTAGCAGTGTGGTTAAGGTTAGGTTTAATATGACATTTTAAGACCATAAATTGTTAAGGCCAGATTGTTCCTCAAGATGTTCAAACGTTCATAGATGACCAGCGGGGTCCAGTAATAACGTTTATGACTTTGTGGCTATGGTAACTAATATCGACCTGGCACTAGTGTTTTTTTTTCCTCTCAATATTGCTGACATGTCACGTGTCCTACTTTTATCAGTACACTCTTAACAGCTTAATAATTACGAAACGTATATTCGATCAAATAAGCCACAAGTCGCCTCTTCCTCTCTGTTTTGAAAGTAAATTACTGGTATAGTAAATATGATGGAAACTGACTAGCCCATGCCTCCACCAACCCACTGCTATTAGATTAGTGGGAAGTAGTGAACGATTTAACATTTGAGGAAAACGGAGATATTCTAGGGATGCTCCCAAATCAATCAGAGGTGTTGACTAAAATGATACAATATTTGGTTTAATGATAAACTATGTTTGATATTTATTGCGGCCAACAGGACAAAGCTAGCCCGTTCCCCTCTACCCTCACGGAGTCCCCGGGTCAAACGCCTCCCGGGACCGCTTTACTGCTGCGTCTGGTCGACTGCAGGAAAACACCGGGGCAGAGTGGAACTGAGAGAGGAGGAGAAGAGAAGGAAGAGGGAGATTGGATTTCATTAAGTAAGAACCATGATGTGTAGATTAGACTACAGTCTGCTTCTGAAACGATAGCGGAGGTGCATAAAGATGGCGGCCCGCATTACTTACCACAAATTACTCATTTTGCCGAGTTCACTGTTTTCCACACTGCTATCTTTTGTTGTTGTTTTGGTATGGACATTAGCCCAGTAAACAAGATCTCAATTTTACTTTCAAGACGCTGGCAATTTGAAAACTCGTAAAAAGTAGCTTGTTCAATGTTCCAATAAAGCAACACAATGTCGAGCACCGTAGTTTCAGAACTTTCTGGATAGTTCTAAAACAATGACGTCATATCATAATTCTGCCATCTTTATGCACTTTAGTCATAAATTGATTAATGATATATTGATTAAAATATCTGGGTAGTTTAACCCATTTTTAAAAGTGTAACTTGGTCCAAAATATATATTTCACCTAATTTGAACATTCTGTCAACTTAATAGAACACATGTTTTTCCATCTCAAGACATATTGAATACAAATATTACTGTACTAAGTGCCTATGTGCCAAATAAAGTGACACGGTTGAATGTAACAGGGGGACGACTGAAAACATCAAAACCACTGGATTACATGGGTAAAATAGTCCTTTAAATCAGCCATAAAACCGCTTGTGACGGGGGGATGGAAGATTGTGTTGTGCAACAGAGAGCGGCAATTGAATGCAATCTTCACAACAACAGAAACATTTCTAGCATGTCTAGGTTTGGGTAAAAGGGTTTACTTGCATAGTTTTCCTCCACAAAACAGCAGTAAATTGATAAAGAGTAGACCCAGCTCACCTGCTTTTACTCTGTGATTTGACTATTAGATGTTTAGTGTTTCTTTTGGATTTGTATTTTTTGCGGAATAGTTTCACCATATTGAAACGAGAGTTGAGTTGTATGAAACAGGGTTGACCTTAAAACGAGGGACAGACGTAAATGAATCACTATTCACATTCATAACAATCTTCAGAAAGGACTTTGTCAAGGCAACAAACTAGTTATGACAGTAGGAAAAATGCACCACTTGTGACAGATGATCTAGTCACCCATGATTCACCAAACAACATGTTGAAGGAGGAAGCAAAGTACTTTAAGCTGTTTTCATTTCAGTCTCCTCCATCTCCACCAACCGAAGAACTGTGTGGATTATTTTCCTATTAATAATGTCGAATGAACAGCTGTACAGAAAGACTCATGTGAAGCCAAATTACAGAGAAGGAACCTCTTGATGAATTTAAGTCTGGGAAAACTCCATGGTTGGACAGCGTACCAGTTGACAAGACCAAATCTTTTTTGATATTTTCAGAGGACCGTTCTTAGCATGTTTTAGCCACTCCTGTATAAATGGTAGAATATCAGACACGCAACAAGAAGGTCTGACTTCATTATTACTGAAACAGGACCCAAGTGGTAAATATAAAGATACAGTCTGTTTAAAAATTGGAGGCCCCTTACACTTCAGTGTTGTGATGCACAAATGCGAGCAAAATGCATAGTACACGTACTTAGATTTTGCAGTATATGTGCAACGTTTTTGACTGATTCAATGATCCATTGCATTACTGTTCAAAATGTTGTATCAAGTCTGCCCAAATGTGCCTAATTGGTTTATTGATACATTTTCACGTTCATAACTGTGCACTCTCCTCAAACAATAGCATGGTGTTCTTTCACTGTAGCAGCTCCTGTAAAATGGACCGTGTAGTTAGATTTACAACAATGTAAGTTTTCTGCCCATGTCAGATGTCTTTGTCTTGTTTAATCTGCATATGTTCTAGCAGGAGCAGCTCAAGTCTCCTCCTTTTGGTCGAGTCCAGTGAGTTCAGGAAAGTATACATCTTAGAAATAGTTTTCACAAACAAACTTTGTATGTTCGAATTCGGAATCAAATAAAAAAAATGTTTATTTTGATTGGCAATTTTCTGCATTTACTAAAGTCCCGTCAGGTACCCTGATTCAGATGTCCATGTTATTCAATATCTTTGTTTCACAGGGTACAGCCCAAACCTTTGCTCTCTCAGTGGGAGGGGCTTATCTGGAGATCCTAAACAACAACGTGATGCTGACAAGACGTCTCTCCAGAAGAGTCTCTTCAGATCAGAACGTCTCAGTAGCTGTGATCAGTGTGGGAAGAGCTTCAAACAATCACAACATCTGATTACACACCAACAAATACACACAGGAGAGAAACTTTATAGCTGTGATCAGTGTGGGAAGAGCTTCAATCAATCAGGGACCCTAACTAAACACCAATTCATACACACAGGAGAGAAGCCTTATAGCTGTGATCAGTGTGGGAAGAGCTTCAATCATTCAGGACACCTGACTACACACCAATGCATACACACAGGAGAGAAGCCTTATAGCTGTGATCAGTGTGGGAAGAGCTTCAATCAATCAGGAGCCCTGACAATACACCAACGCATTCACACAGGAGAGAAGCTTTATAGGTGTGATCAATGTGGGAAGAGTTTCAGGACGTCAGGACAACTGACTACACACCAACGCATACACACAGGAGAGAAGCCTTATAGCTGTGATCAGTGTGGGAAGAGCTTCAATCAATCAGGGACCCTAACTACACACCAACGCACACACACAGGAGAGAAGCCTTACACCTGTGATCAATGTGGGAAGAGCTTCAGGAATTCAGGACACCTGACTATACATCAACGTATGCACACAGGAGAGAAACCATATAGCTGTGATCAGTGTGGGAAGAGTTTTGCTCGAGATTTCAACCTGACTAAACACCAGCTCACACACACTGGAGAGAAACCTTACTCTTGTCTATGTGGAAAGAGCTTTGCTCATTCAGAGTCACTGAAAAAACACCAGAAAGCCCTTTCCTCTCTGGCACCGGTTCAAGATCCCTAAATAAAGTTTCAATAGAAAACATCTTGCAAAGAGTCATCTATCTCCCATTGTCTTAACAGTTTACTCAGTCTGATTACCATGGTAACCTGTGTAGATAATATGTAGCTCTGGATCCATATGTATCAGGCGTCTTGGAGTAGGAGTGGTGTGTGGTGGGGTGTTCAGAGCTCTATCTTATGTCATTAACTCCTTGTCACAGCTGTTAAAGGAAGTGGACCAAGGGGCAGCGTACATTTTATTTTTATTTGGAAAAATGACACCAACAAAACAAGAACACAACCATGACGCTACAGGCTATGTGCCATAAACAAAAGTCAACTCCCCACAAAGACAGGTGGGAAAAAGGGCTACCTAAGTATGGTTCTCAATCAGAGACAACGATAGACAGCTGTCCGTGATTGAGAATCCTACCCGGCCAAAACATAGAAATACAAATAATAGAATATAGAATACCCACCCCAACTCACACCCTGACCAAACCAAAATAGAGACATAAACAGGATCTCTAAGGTCAGGGCGTGACACTCCTATTATCCATTAAATAACTGTATAATATAGAATAATGTTTCAACAATACTAGGTGTGTATTATTAAGTTCTGAACAAACAGTAAAAACTCACTGACAACTAGAAAAAGCTCAAACCAACGTGATTCACCCACTGGGTCATACAGCTGCAAAGACAAAGACATGAATATAGAAGCACATATATTTATACCTTCCTACTAGGTGAGGTGTCAACTCCTTGCACATCTAGACAGCCAATAAAACTCTGTTGCTAGGCAGGAACTTAATTGGTTCCTCACTGGTGTAGTCATGGCCTGATGCTCGAACCTTCGTGGGCGTGGAAGTATATGTGTGTGAAATAGGACTGTTTCTTCTCACTTCATCTGACCTGACCTCGGGACGGATTCCTCGCTCGTCCCTAATCCACAGCTGTCCTACTTTATCAGTGACTGAGACCAGACAGTTGCCCTTTGCCTCCCTCCTTAGGAGCTGTGATATTTAACAATAACATGTTTTGACAGAGTAAACTTTCTGCACTCCCTCTTGTCTCAGTAACTTTCCATACACTTAGTTCCTTTCCACCCTCCATTGACCCCAACATATACATTCCTTCTACATGCAAAGTAATCAATAAGTTCCAGTCTGGTAACATGAATAGTATTCATGTATTCAATAGATCAATAAATTAAATCCATTATCTGCAAAACATTGTCTACTTATCACATGAATTATATGTTTTCAAAATCTATAATAATTTTATTTTACAAGGAGCATAGACCTCTTGTATAATTAGTTTGCTTCTAAAAGATTGTTGTGGAACTCCACCAGTAAGGAGTCAAACTCAGTGTAAATGAATCAATCTTTATTTTCAGGACCGGAGAGGTTCACGAACTCAATCCAAGCTTGATGAAAACTCTTGACAAAGGGCGTTCCCTCTCTGACCTTATATACTGCTACACAAACAAGTCATATAAGCATGATTTACATCATTCATTATTAACATTGATTCCTGTATGTGACTTTAGTCTGGAGTGCCAGAGTACGCTCTGGGCATTCATAAATTCAAATCATTTTGCGGTGTACATGTTTTTATATATATATATATATATATATAAGGTTGGGTTGATCCGAGCGTTTTGATTTGACCTCACAACGGCAATTAAATCAAATCAAATCAAATCAATTAAGCGCCCAAGCTAACCGGCTAGCTACTTCCGGACACAAATGAGAGAACACCTCACTCTGAACATTTTACTCGTCCTAGCAGAGCTGGTTAGGCTTATTTCATTTTATCCAGGTGGTTGGTGATTGTAACTGTGCTGCTGGCTACAATTTAATTACCCTTTTATGCTGACGTTTACTGACACCAGCCATCTTCAACAGGTGTTGGTTGATCTTTAGTAAATTCATCAGTTATTCTGCGCTCTGGCCCTCAGACGAGAGTGCTCTGAAATAGGAGTAGATAGCCAGAGCAAATTTACAACGCATCCTATTCATTTCCGATAAATCTACGCGATTCGCGTGTAAACAAAGTACCAGAACACTTTCCTGTCAACCAATGTGGTTGAGAGAGAAAACAATACAACAGGCAAAGTTTGAATAGATTCAACGGCACTTTAAAAAAAAATTATAGTAACAGTACATAAATAGCCAAGGGGTGGACAATGTATACTTCATAGTTGCCCAAAGGCCGGCAAATGGCGATATTGAGTCGTTTCATCTTATCGTCCAAAAGGAGAGCATGCAGCCAGCTAAACACTCATATCAAATCAATTGTTATTGGGCACATACGCCAATACAGCCGGTGTAGACTTTACAGTGAAATGTTTATCCCCGCTATACACTCATATCCCCATGGACCGGTTCCTACATAAAACATTCTCCATTCAGGCTGCAAAGTTGTAGATTTCCTCCATATAAAGGGGAAGTTTACCTAAAATCCCAAACAAGTGATTCCATACATTGAAATGAGTTAGGTGGAATGTGCCTTCTCCCCTGTTGTTGCAGCCACATTAAATAATAATATAAAATAATCACAGTTGTTTTAGGTGGAAAAGTACACATCTCCTGACTTAAAACCTATAGTACTTTTGATTAAAATAGCTAATTCAGCCAGACCCTTTCAATATTTTTTTTTACTACATTTTCTCCCCAATTGGTAGTTGCAGTCTTGTCTCATCACTGCAACTCCTGTATGGACTCAGGAGAGGCGAAGGTCGAGAGCCATGCGTCCTCCGAAACACAACCCAACCAAGCCACACCGCTTCTTGACACAATGCCCGCTTAACCCAAAAGCCAGCTGCACCAATGTGTCGGAGGAAATACCGTACACCTGGCTACAATGTCAGCGTGCACTGCGCCCGGCCCGCCACAGGAGTCGCTAGTGAGCGATGGGACAAGAATATCGCTGCCGGCCAAACCCTCCCCTAACTCAGAAGACGCTGGGCCAATTGTGCGCCCCCTCATTGGTCTCCAGGTCGCGGCCAGCTGCGACAGAGCCTGGACTCAAACCAGGACCTCTAGTGGCACAGCAAGCACTGCGATTCCTTAGACCACTCAGGAGGCCAATAAAATAAATAATTAGTTTCTTAATTGCTCTTTGACTGACAATGGAGCCGAACAAAGACACGTCACATGACTCATTTTAGCAGCTCTCCAGTTCTACACTGTAGGAGGAGAGAGGAGAACTCCACCTAACTAGTTTCAATGTATGGAATCACTTGGGAAATGTGGGATTTTAGGTAACCTTCCCCTTTAACTTGATTTAATGGCGAGAAGGCAGAAGAAAACCACAGGGAAACTGTGTGTACTTTCTGAAACACCATTTTCCACCACCATGCTAGAGTAACCAATGCTCTTCTCGGATGCTGTGTATCACATTCAGTCAATCAGATCTTTTATTTTGAAAACTATCAGACTAGGGGGGAAACAAACAGACTGGTGCTGGAGTGGAACAGTGGTGAGGTTTTAATGGGTGTAGGGTTAGTTGGTATAGTGGTGAGGTTTTAATGGGTTTAGGGTTAGTTGGTATAGTGGTGAGGTTTTAATGGGTGTAGGGTTAGTTGTATAGTGGTGATGTTTTAATGGGTTTAGGGTTAGCTGCTAGTGCCCCCCCCCCTACATCTTAAGTCCCTCTTTTTGTATCAATGTGTCAAGGGGGTACAGTAGGTTGTGGTGTAAGCACCCCAGTTGGATGCAATCAGCCAATACAATTTTAAAAAAGCACAGACTGCTGCAATCTGATTGGCTAAACTCAATGCATAACATCCAGGACTAGCAGAGACTACTCTACGATGGTGGAGGAACATTTTGTTTCATAAATAAAGTATGCATAATTTCCAAATGTTTTCCCCTCTTTCTCGCCATTAAATCCAGTTGAGGAAATCGGCGCTTTTGCAGCCTGAATGTTTTATGTCCTAACCGGTCCACAGGGGACACGGCTGCCTGAATGTTTTATGTCCTAACCGGTCCACAGGGGACACAGCAGCCTGAATGTTTTATGTCCTAACCGGTCCACAGGGGACACAGCAGCCTGAATGTTTTATGTCCTAACCGGTCCACAGGGGACACAGCAGCCTGAATGTTTTATGTCCTAACCGGTCCACAGGGGACACGGCTGCCTGAATGTTTTATGTACTAACCGGTCCACAGGGGACACAGCAGCCTGAATGTTTTATGTCCTAACCGGTCCACAGGGGACACGGCTGCCTGAATGTTTTATGTCCTAACCGGTCCACAGGGGACACAGCAGCCTGAATGTTTTATGTCCTAACCGGTCCACAGGGGACACAGCAGCCTGAATGTTTTATATACTAACCGGTCCACAGGGGACACGGCTGCCTGAATGTTTTATGTACTAACCGGTCCACAGGGGACACGGCAGCCTGAATGTTTTATGTACTAACCGGTCCACAGGGGACACGGCAGCCTGAATGTTTTATATACTAACCGGTCCACAGGGGACACGGCTGCCTGAATGTTTTATATACTAACCGGTCCACAGGGGACACGGCAGCCTGAATGTTTTATATACTAACCGGTCCACAGGGGACACGGCTGCCTGAATGTTTTATATACTAACCGGTCCACAGGGGACACGGCAGCCTGAATGTTTTATATACTAACCGGTCCACAGGGGACACGGCTGCCTGAATGTTTTATATACTAACCGGTCCACAGGGGACACGGCAGCCTGAATGTTTTATATACTAACCGGTCCACAGGGGACACGGCTGCCTGAATGTTTTATGTCCTAACCGGTCCACAGGGGACACGGCAGCCTGAATGTTTTATATACTAACCGGTCCACAGGGGACACGGCAGCCTGAATGTTTTATGTACTAACCGGTCCACAGGGGACACGGCAGCCTGAATGTTTTATATACTAACCGGTCCACAGGGGACACGGCTGCCTGAATGTTTTATGTACTAACCGGTCCACAGGGGACATGGCTGCCTGAATGTTTTATGTACTAACCGGTCCACAGGGGACATGGCTGCCTGAATGTTTTATGTACTAACCTGTCCACAGCAGCCTGAATGTTTTATATACTAACCGGTCCACAGGGGACATGGCTGCCTGAATGTTTTATGTACTAACCTGTCCACAGCAGCCTGAATGTTTTATGTACTAACCGGTCCACAGGGGACACGGCTGCATACATTTCCTTTGGGCAGAAAGATGAAACTACTCAACATCGCCATCTGCTGGCTGACTTCACAGTAACTCTGAAACAAAGGGGTTATAAATATAGCAAAGTAGAGACTTTACCACAAGGCTTCACATTGTAAAACTGCAGCATTGTAATGATGGTTGTAATCATGATCACTCAGTGCTCATCATTTCCTTTCTAGGTGTAGCGCAACTAAAAATACCTTGCATGTGTGCTCTAGCCAACAGCTCTCAGGTACAGTGCTGGTTTCGTCTACATGACATTATGTCAAACGGCAGCCAAGCATCGAATATCACGTCAACAGAATAAGACCCTCGATATTTATTGAAAGGAGCATCAAGCTCATCACCGTGCAATTTCACGACCCTGTGAAGTTCATAACTTATTTCATCTGTAGCCTAGTAAACGGCATGATTTCCTAACGAGTCTTAGTCACGCGATTACAGAAGTGGTCTTCTCACTAAGTTAACTTTAATATTGACGGCTATTAAATCAATATTTGCTCATAAAAGCGTTTACGCCGACATTTCCTGCATAATACATTTTACAGACATAAATATCCCACCTTGTCTTCCATATTTTGATCTGTAATAACATAAAACAGTTGAATGGAAACCTGGTTTATGCTTCAAAAAAAGAAACACAAGTTACATGATTTGTCAAGTGTTTACATAGTGGCGTAGCCAGTCCACAAGTGTTTACATAGTGGCGTAGCCAGTCCACAAGTGTTTACATAGTGGCGTAGCCAGTCCACAAGTGTTTACATAGTGGCGTAGCCAGTCCACAAGTGTTTACATAGTGGCGTAGCCAGTCCACAAGTGTTTACATAGTGGCGTAGCCAGTCCACAAGTGTTTACATAGTGGCGTAGCCAGTCCACAAGGAGGCGCAGCGACTCTATTCTTTGGGGAGAACACTGATGTGTAGCACCAAGAAAACACAACATTTAACACTGAGATTCCCATCCCAAATGGTACCCTCTTCCCCATGTAGTGTTCTACTTTTGAACAGGACCCATAGAGAGCAGGTTGCCATTTGGGACAAACCCTAAATTCACACTTCCATTATTGTAAAACCAAATGCCTGACAATAACACCATCCAAATGACAGATACTAATGCCATGAATGTGCTGTACTGTAATAGGATGTCATCGCCGACGGCAACCCTGAGGAAAGTTAGTAAGGTGCTGTGCATGTAACAAACACAAAACACCACTCCTATGAAAGCTACATAAAAGCACCATTTAATTGAAAACCCAAACTCTTTGGTTACAGCCCAATAATCTCTCCTCCTGAAGTGTTCACTACTCCCCACAAACTTAAAAGCATTGGATTAGTGTAGGCATCGATCAGAGGGAGTTTCCAAATACCGGACATCTTCATTTAAATCCATGATGGGAAGTCAACAAGTGCACACTTCAGGAGAAAGTGTTTCCACTAGATAGCACAACCACAAAGTCAAAATTGGCTATATCATATCTATATATTTTTTATATATATATTTATTTATTTTTTTGGGGGGGGGGGGATTTTTGGTCATAATTTAAGATTAGGCATAAGGTTAGCAGTGTGGTTAAGGTTTAAATGACATTTTAAATTGTGGAGAGAGGCAGGGTTTGTGGCTTTGTGGCTGTGGTAACTAGTGACGACCAGAAAGCGGAGATTATTAGGATGCTCCCTCAGGCTTAGAGAGGTAGTATATCTGAAACCATAGTAATACTTCATAATACTCTGCATCACAAACAGCTCCGTCTTAGTGAGGTTTTTCCCCCCTCACTTCTTTCTGCTGTGACGTCTTCCTTACTATCAAAGTCCATTTCAAAACAACCAATCGGAACAAAAAGGAGATGGAGAATCGTCTGTCAAATTTCTACTATGATTAACGTTCTGCTACACCACCACCTTCCTCCTCTTCCTCTTCCTCCCTTTGGAGTATCCTCGTCCGAACCAGCCTCCTTGTACTGCTGTTCCTCCACCCTGTCCCAGGGAGTCTGGTGAGCAGTCCTCCCCGCCAGCGGGCGGAGCTATGAGTTTACGAGTGTAACTGTCCTCCTCTTCTGGTCTCAGCGGCGTGGCCAAGCTGAGTACAGGGTCCTCTGTCCTGATGAAGGAAGGGCAGTTAGGAATGAGTCAGTCAGGGTGATCCAGGTGGGGTGTATTCATTAGTGCACACCATAGCATTCAACTCTGTAACACAGGCTTTATTGGTTCAAGTCAGTGGTTTCCAATCTTGGTCCTGGGGACCCAAAGCGGTGCAATTTAAAAAATGATAGTCCTCGCACTAACGCACCCGATTCAACACCATAACATTCCACTGATCACGACTTGCCTAGTTAAATAATGGTTACATTTTTTAAAAATAACTATTTGCAACGGAAAACTTTTAGCAACAAGTTGAGGTATGTCCCTCCCCGTTCCAACCAGTTTGCTTCCTAGTGAAGACAGCCGAGAGGTGTGTGTGTGCGTTTTGAGACAGGTCTTACTGGTTGTAGGCAGGGATCTGAATGTTCAGCTCCTCCATAAGGAGACGCATCACGTCGTCACATTTCCCATGGATCTTCAGCGTGGCCAGGTCGTCTTTAGGTGTCCACTAAAACAAGACAGAGGTCATCATCAAATCAGCCACCCCATTCCCTTTATAGTGCACTACTTGTGACCAGGGCCCTTTATAGTGCACTACTTGTGACCAGGGCCCTTTATAGTGCACTACTTGTGACCAGGGCCCATCTCTGTGGGAGAACTAAGTGAAACTTCATTGAATGATCAAGATTCAACTCAAACACAAAGGCTTTATTGGTTCAAGTCAGTGTTTCCCAATCCTGGTCCCGGGGGCCCAAAGAGGTACAATTAAAAACAGCATCGTCCAGCACTAATCATCAATATGTTAATGCTGGGGCAATGCCAGGGACCAGGATTAGGAGACGCTGGATCATGGTAAGTAGTAGCAAGATGACCTGTAGATTGACGATATAGAGTTTGGGTCTCCTGATAGCAGGTCTATTCATGCTCCATAGACAGCCATACTTCTTCAGCACCTGGTAACGAGATGGAAAGATCAGTCTAACCACACTGATGACACACAAACGGAGTAGGAGGAGCCAGTCAAGGTTCTACAACTAAAAAAAACACTAAATTCTATTCAATATTCACAGAAGTCCTATTTCATTTTGCATTCAATTTCATTGTCCTGTGAGGTGGGAGCACTCTGTTTTAGTCTATTCATCCTGATAGTCATTACCTTCAGGCTTTATTGATGCTGTGTGTTGGTACATGTGGTCCTTACCTTCAGGCTTTATTGATGCTGTGTGTTAGTACATGTTGTCCTTACCTTCAGACTGGAGCCCAGACAGAGGATAACGTCAGCCCTCTCAGCAGCGTTCGATGCCCCCCTCCAGTTGAGAGGCTGCTCCAGGGTGCCCCTCTCCCCGAAATGTACGATGGTGTCCCTGAGCTCGCCCCCGCAGTGGGCGCACCGCCGCCCCGTCCCGTGCCTGTGCCTCGCGGTGCGCTCCGTCACGTCAAAGAGTCGCACAAACTCCCTCACCGGGGAACAGGAAGTACACACCTGTAAAACAGGAAATGTTAGAATAATACAGTGAGTTCTTTAGGTGGAACATACTGTATGTAGTATATACTGTATGGACTGTATGTAGTATATACTGTATGTAGTATATAGTATATACTGTACGTAGTATATACTGTATGGACTGTATGTAGTATATACTGTATGTAGTATATAGTATATACTGTACGTAGTATATACTGTATGGACTGTATGTAGTATACTGTACGTAGTATATACTGTATGTAGTATGTAGTATATACTGTATGTAGTATATACTGTACGTAGTATATACTGTACGTAGTATGTAGTATACACTGTATGTAGTATACACTGTATGTAGTATACACTGTATGTAGTATACTGTATATACTGTATGTAGTATACTGTATATACTGTATGTAGTATACTGTATATACTGTATGTAGTGAGAGAGTGTGTCCTACCTCGATGAACATGTTGCCGTGCAGCTCAGAGAGGGTGTGTCTGGGAAGACCGCTACGCAGGTGGAGCCCATCACAGTTCTGCGACACTACGTGCTGCACCTGCACACACACACACGAATGCCAAACACACGTTGGAAATCATCAGACAGACACCTCAAAACCTTTCAATTATCGGACGAAGCTACAAGCACAAGGTCCATGACGACACACAACCAGCTCACTGACCATGTTCTCCTCATGCAGCATCCTGATACACATGTGTGTAAGAGTAGGTTCTGCTTCACTCAGGTCTGACGAGCTGTTGAGAGAGAGATGACTTAATTACATGCAGTATGACAAAGTTGCCCTCTTGTTGACTTAATTACATGCAGTATGACGAAGATGCCATCTTGTTGACTTAATTACATGCAGTATGACAAAGTTGCCCTCTTGACTTAATTACATGCAGTATGACGAAGTTGCCCTCTTGACTTAATTACATGCAGTATGACAAAGTTGCCCTCTTGTTGACATAATTACATGCAGTATGATGAAGATGCCATCTTGTTGACCTAATTACATGCAGTATGACGAAGATACCATCTTGTTGACTTAATTACATGCAGTATGACAAAGATGCCATCTTGTTGACTCCAGCCTGTCTCACCTGACAGCTCTGCCCTTCTGTAGCTGTGTCCAAACCCCATTTGGTCCCCTGTAGTCTGGGATGGACGCTGCCTGCAAAACATGACACAGAAACATGTCACTCTTGTCATGATGGGTGACGGGTAGCCTAGCCGATTGGGCCAGTAACCGGAAAGGTCGCTGGTTCGAAACTCCGAGCAGACTAGGTGAAAAATCTGCCAATGTGCCATTGAGCAAGGCCCTTAACCCTAATAACTCGTGTAAGTTGAATAAGGTGTGCTACCTCTGGAAAAGTTCAAGAACGGCCGGGGGTCCCCGAGGAGAGATTTGAAAAAGGCTATATGAGTGCACACCGTAGAAAACGCTTCGCAATGAAAACAAGCATTTCATTTTGGTTCAGGTTAGTCCCTCCCCGTTTTAGCCATCCGGTTCCTGTGAATACACCCCAGAACAAAGTTATACCCTGACCCCAGATCTGTTTGTGCTCTTGCCAACTCCACTGCTGTCAAATATTTGGTTGGCATGACAATGAGTTGACATGATAGCATAAATAAACTGGCACTTAGACCAGTGGAGCGCAGCCATAGTGTGAAATACAGAGCCCCAGTATTTACCGTACTGATCCCGGCTCCAGTGTAGATAACCAGGTGTTGAGCCTGTCTGACTGCCTCAGCCAACTGTCCCACTTTACACCTCAGGTCCTCGGTATCATCAAATACCTACAACAGCACAAAGACAGAGAGACATATCAAGCATGAGACAAGGAGAGAGTGCGCCACTTAGACCATGTTATTGGTAGCCTGGGTGCCAGTCTGTTTGTGCCAACTTCCAATGGAATTGCCATGCCATGTTTGAAGTGACAAGCAGTTGGGAAGATCGCCCCAACAGATCTGGAACCAGGCTGTGTTATTGGGCAGTTCTAAAGATGCGTCAACCAGACCTCTTCTTGCTTCCTCTTTAGAATGTTCCTGCGGACCTGCCGCGAACACAGCTCCTGTACAGTGTCCTGGTGCAGAAGTAGATCCGCAGACTCCTCCTGTGTCCGCTCACTCTCCTGCTTCTTCAGGATCTTAGCTACCTGGAAAGGATGCGACGATAGATAATTACAATGTACAAACTGTAAGAGTGCTGATCTAGGATCAGGTGCCCCCTGTCCATGTGATCTAATAGGGAAAACTGATCCTAAATCAGTACTCCTACTCGGATAAGCTTTATATGAGCCCTGAACATTTCGGTAGTCATTGCCAGGTGATTATTTTACATTGAGAATGACGCAAAGGAATGCAATAGTTACTAACTTTGGAATACATGAATGGGCAATATCTACTCTTGACAATGTCACTCGGTACGAACAATGTCAGAGTTTTATCCAAAGTTCTCAACATTGTTAAACGTTGCAATGCATTGCAATAAGTGTTATTTTGCAAGCCGCCGGTGTAGCTTTCTAGCCGGCTAGCATAACATCTAGCTAGCTTGTAAACAGTGGACTACACAAATCTCCAGTCTCTCCTCTCTGACCAGTTTGAAACTCTTCCGCTGGGTTTCCCTTTGCAGTATTTCAGCCTTCTCTTTAGCTTTTCTCTCATCCCGAGAAGACGCGCCTGTGTCTGGTTCCCCTTCCATTCTCACAGACGTGGAATCACACTGACAGACAAACCAACGACAGCTATGGACGGATGTCGTCGAATAGGCCAAATGTAGCTTTCGAAAAAAAACTGCGCCCACTGGCGTTCTCACAATATAAACGTTTACTAGAACTCAGAAATTAATTTTAAAACTATACCGAACAAAAATGTAAATGCAACATGTAAAGTGTTGGTCTCATGAGCTGAGATAAAAGAGCCTAGACATGTTACACACGCACAAAAAGCTTATTTCGCTCAAATTTTGTGCACAAATTTGTTTACATCCCTGTTAGTGAGCATTTCTCCTCTGCCAAGATAATACATCTCTCTACCTGTCAGGTGTGGCACATCAAGAAGCTGATTAAAGAGCATGATCATTACACAGGTGCACCTTCTGCTGGGGACAATAGAAGGACACTCTAAAGTGTGCAGTTTTGTCACACAAGACCACAGATGTCTCAAGTTTCAAAGGAGCGTGCAATTGGCATGTGACTGCAGGGATGTCCACCAGAGCTGTTGCCAGAAAATGGAATGTTAATTTCTCTACCATAAGCCACCTCACATCATTTAAGATAATTTGGCAGTACATCCAACTGGCCTCCCAACCGTAGAGCACGTGTAATCACACCAGCCCAGGTCCTCCACATCCGGCTTCTTCACCTGGGGGATCGTCTGAGATCAACCACCAGGACAGCTGATGAAACTGAGTATTTGTTTGTATTAAAGCCCTTTAGTGTGGAGAAAAAACGAATTCTGATTGGCTCCCAATTGGGAGGGCCTATGCCCTCCAGGCCCACCCATGGCTGTGCCCCTGCCCAGTCATGTGAAATCCATAGATTAAGACCCCATGAATTAATTTCAATTGACTGATTTCCTTATATGAACTCTTAACTCAGTAATATCGTTAATTGTTGAATGTTGTGTTTATATTTTTGTTCAGTTTTCATTAAACCAACCTGACAAGTACATTTTTTATTAAAAAAAAACTTTATTAAAAAACACTTCTAAATAATTTAGAACAAAAACAGTAGGAAAGATGAACACTCAGAACAGACCTTCAAATATAGACTTGGGTTTTCTAGGCTTTGGTTGCATTGCCATCCCAATACCGTATACCACAAATTGGTATAGGAAATATAAAGAGTATAACATGTGTAAAACTAACATATTACAAACAGTGTGTCCCAAAAACAAGTCCTGAGGTCTTGTGGTAAGAATAGATTGTCACATACAGTATGTAGTAGCTAAGATGCATTTGAATGCAGTGAATGCACCCTTTGAGGGTTGGGTCGAAAAGACCCACGCATCCGCTTCACGATGTTCCCCTCTGCCCCAGCCAGAGGGCCCTTCTGACCAGCTACAACCCCAGCTCCAGTCCCCTCTGCCCCAGCCAGAGGGCCCTTCTGACCAGCTACAACCCCAGCTCCAGTCCCCCTCTGCCTCTCTGCCCCAGCCAGAGGGCCCTTCTGGCCAGCTACAACCCCAGCTCCAGTCCCCCTCTGCCCCTCTGCCGCTTTCCTCCTGATGGGAGAAGAGAGGGGAACAATAGGTTGATTAGTGAGACAGTAGGACTCTTTTACTAGTATCATAATATCACTATGGTGGGCAGTAGTCACTGCCTGGGCTGTATTAGCTTGGGTAGAAGTATGGCTCTTCTATAACCAAACATGTTATTAACACAACCCTAACCTTGTGCTGATAACCCTGAACATACAAGTCATACACTTTCTGTTTTGCTCTGACAATGTCTGTTTTATATACAATAACTTAACTATCTGGTCTAGTGACACATTTTCTATTACAGGACTCACATCATGACTCCTCTCTTCCTCTCCAGGGCTTTCTGTGTAGCAGCTGACAGAGAAGTCTTCCCCCTGGTCGACCCCGTTTCCCCAGTCTGTGGACCCAAACACACACACACACACAGTTTGATACACAAACACTCCTTAAATTTGTGTATGCTGATGTATATTTGTTCTACATTCAATCCTAATCTTTCTATCCAGACCCCCAAAGCATCTCATGTTGGAGGCTTTATTGTGCACTAGGAAGTCACTAATTGTGTCCCAAAATATCTCAAATGTCATCATGATACCTAAATGCTATTTGTCGGGTTTAGAGGGCGATTGTAGTGTTAACGTAGAGATAGTTGGGGATTGTGGCTGTGAGGCCCTTTGTCTACTTCCCCAGCCTGATGAGGTCATGTCTCTGTGTGCAGTTTGAAAGATGTTGCTCACTAATGCTAGAGCAATTTCTAACTAGCGTTAGCATAACGACTGGAAGTCTTTGCTTTATCTTGGCCAGGTCTCAGTTGTAAATGAGAACTGGTTCTCAACTGGCCTACCTGGTTAAATAAATGTGCAACAATTTTTTTTAAATAAAAAAGTCTTGATGAAGGTTTAACTGCCAAAACGCGTTAGCCTGATGGACAAAAATAAAAAATAAAGTAACACTATTACCTTGCGTTTCATCTCTCTGCCCCCCCCCCCGTGGTTACCTTGTGTTTCATCTCTCTGTCCCCCCCCCCCCCCCGTGGTTACCTTGTGTTTCATCTCTCTGTCCCCACCCCCCCCCCGTGGTTACCTTGTGTTTCATCTCTCTTCCCCCCCGTGGTTACCTTGCGTCTCATCTCTCTGCCCCCCCGTGGTTACCTTGTGTTTCATCTCTCTTCCCCCCCGTGGTTACCTTGCGTCTCATCTCTCTGTCCCCCCCCCTGTGGTTACCTTGCGTCTCATCTCTCTGCCCCCCCGTGGTTACCTTGCGTCTCATCTCTCTGCCCCCCCCCTGTGGTTACCTTGCGTCTCATCTCTCTGCCCCCCCGTGGTTACCTTGTGTTTCATCTCTCTTCCCCCCCCGTGGTTACCTTGCGTCTCATCTCTCTGTCCCCCCCCCTGTGGTTACCTTGCGTCTCCCCGTGGTTACCTTGCGTCTCATCTCTCTGCCCCCCCCCCCGTGGTTACCTTGCGTTTCATCTCTCTGCCCCCCCCCCCCCCCCCCCCTGTGGTTACCTTGCGTTTCATCTCTCTGCCCCCCCCCCCCCCGTGGTTACCTTGCGTCTCATCTCTCTGCCCCCCCCCCCCCGGTGGTTACCTTGCGTCTCATCTCTCTGTCCCCCCCCGTGGTTACCTTGCGTTTCATCTCTCTGCCCCCCCGTGGTTACCTTGCGTCTCATCTCTCTGCCCCCCCCCCCCGTGGTTACCTTGCGTCTCATCTCTCTGCCCCCCCCCCGTGGTTACCTTGCGTTTCATCTCTCTCTCTCCCCCCCCCCCCCCCCCCCCCCGTGGTTACCTTGCGTCTCATCTCTCTGCCCCCCCCCCCCCCGTGGTTACCTTGCGTTTCATCTCTCTGCCCCCCCCCCCCCCGTGGTTACCTTGCGTTTCATCTCTCTGCCCCCCCGTGGTTACCTTGCGTCTCATCTCTCTGCCCCCCCCCCCCCCCCCGTGGTTGCCTTGCGGCTCATCTCTCTGCCCCCCCGCCCCCCCCCCGTGGTTACCTTGCATCTCATCTCTCTGCCCCCCCCCCCCCCCCCCCCCCTGTGGTTACCTTGCGTTTCATCTCTCTGCCCCCCCGTGGTTACCTTGCGTCTTCATCTCTCTGTCCCCCCGTGGTTACCTTGCGTCTCATCTCTCTGTCCCCCCCCCCCTGTGGTTACCTTGCGTCTCATCTCTCTCTGCCCCCCCCCCCCCATGGTTACCTTGCGTTTCATCTCTCTGTTCCCCCCCCCCCCCGTGGTTACCTTGCGTTTCATCTCTCTGCCCCCCCGTGGTTACCTTGCGTCTCATCTCTCTGTCCCCCCCCCCCCCCGTGGTTACCTTGCGGCTCATCTCTCTGCCCCCCCCCCCCCCCCCGTGGTTACCTTGCATCTCATCTCTCTGCCCCCCCCCCCCCCCCCTGTGGTTACCTTGCGTTTCATCTCTCTGCCCCCCCGTGGTTACCTTGCGTCTCATCTCTCTGTCCCCCCCCTGTGGTTACCTTGCGTCTCATCTCTCTGCCCCCCCCCCCCCCCCCCCCGTGGTTACCTTGCGTCTCATCTCTCTGCCCCCCCCCCCCCCCCCCGTGGTTACCTTGCGTCTCATCTCTCTGTCCCCCCCCCCCGTGTGGTTACCTTGCGTTTCATCTCTCTGTCCCTGGCCAGCTGTCTGTCCCAGCTGATGATCTGCATCCTGTCTCCTGCTGACAGACAGAAGATGTCCTGGACCTCATAACGCGCCGAGCGGAGCTGAAACAAGACACCACTCCTGAGAATTAGTCTTCTGTGTGTGTAGAGACGGTGTTGTGCGCGCCAGAGTGTGTGTGTGTGTAGAGACGGTGTTGTGTGCGCCAGAGTGTGTGTGTGTGTAGAGACGGTGTTGTGCACGCCAGAGTGTGTGTGTGTAGAGACGGTGTTGTGCACGCCAGTGTGTGTGTGTGTGTAGAGACGGTGTTGTGTGCGCCAGAGTGTGTGTGTGTAGAGACGGTGTTGTGCGCGCCAGAGTGTGTGTGTGTGTAGAGACGGTGTTGTGCACGCCAGAGTGTGTGTGTGTGTGTGTGTAGAGACGGTGTTGTGCACGCCAGTGTGTGTGTGTGTGTAGAGACGGTGTTGTGTGCGCCAGAGTGTGTGTGTGTAGAGACAGTGTTGTGCGCGCCAGTGTGTGTGTTAGTTACCTGCAGTGTGACTCTCTCCTGCAGCACCAGGTCTTGCCTGCTGTCTCTCCCAGGGCTATGGGGCTGGAAGGACTGTAGGAACTGCTGCGTGTCCTGAGGGAGACACACACACACACACACACAAAGTCATGCACAAAATAAATGATTAAACACACATCCGTAAATCACATCTTTGATAAATCCCATGATGGGCTGTGTGTTTCTGAGACTGTGTGTGTGTCACCTTGATGGTACATAGCAGCTGTCCCACTCGCTCTGTGTGTAGGAGCCTCCTGGTTAGGTATCCCTTCACTGCTGCTGCCACCAGGGGACCGTAACACACAGACAGACACCTGGGAGACTGAGGAGGGGAGAGAGGAGGGGGGTGGGTAGTGGAGGGGGAGAGAGGAGGGGGTGGGGGAGAGAGGAGGGGAGGGAAGGGTGTGGGGAGAGAGGAGGGGGGTGGGGAGAGAAGAGGGACAAGACGAGGGGGGTGGGAAGAGAGGAGGGGGGTGGGGAGAGAGGAGGGGGTGGGGAGAGAGGAGGGGGGTGGGGAGAGAGGAGGGGGGTGAGGAGAGAGGAGGGGGGTGAGGAGAGAAGAGGGGGTGGGGAGAGAAGAGGGGGTGGGGAGAGAAGAGGGGGTGGGGAGAGAAGATGGGGTGGGGAGAGAAGAGGGGGTGGGGAGAGGGGAGGGGACGAGACGAGGGGGGTGGGGAGAGACGAGAGGAGAAATACCAATTCTGTCAATGACAACCAATTAATTTCCCACCCAGATTCTCAAGGTCCTTTCAACTGGTGGCCAACTGTAGCTGTAGACACACACACAGACACATACAAACGCACACACCTGCACACACACACACACCCTGACTTGAATCATCCTACAACTAACTGTTGTGCTTCTCACTTGTTGATTATAAACTGAAGATCCAAATATACAAAGTCAGTCAGGTGTGAATTGAATTTACCCGTGAGGGGGAGTCTGGGTCTGAAAGGAGGGATCCTGCTGAGGGGGAGAATAGAGGGATGGAGAGGGGGATGGAAGAGAGGGGGAGGAGGGAGGTTGTGTTGTCCCCTAGACATGCACTGGATGTGGGGCAGGAGGACACAGGGAAGGACAAACTCTGGAGCAGCTGGTAACGTACGGCCAGCATCTAACAGACGGGAGAGAGGAATGAGAGAGAGAGAGAGGCAAGAGAGAGAGGTAAGAGAGAGAGGAAAGAGAGGAAAGAGAGAGAGAAAGAGAGAGAGAGGAATGAGAGAGAGAGAGAAAGAGAGAGAGGAATGAGAGAGAGAGAGGAATGAGAGAGAGAGAGAGAGAGAGAGAGAGAGGACCATTAGCGCTCAGAGCGACTATCTGGCACTTAACCAGCACCCCTCATGAATTAAACTAATGATCGTCTCCTTTTCGGTGTCATATCCCCCCTCTGCCTCCTTCCTTCCATCCCAGCTACCCTACATCCCTGTCTCCCTCAATCTCTCTATCCACGGCCCAGCTACCCTACATCCCTGTCTCCCTCTATCTCTCTATCCATGGCCCAGCTAACCTCCTGTTACAGGCAACACATCCTCAATGATGGAGGGAGGGGAGAAGACAGGTTTAATTATTAAACAGTTTTATGTTAATGATGTTGTTAGAGCTACAGAGACACACACAGACGGAAGGTAACCTGCCCAAATGATTTTCACATCGGTAGCCATGAAGTGCTTAGAAAGGCTGGTCATGGCTCACATCAACAGCATCCTCCCGGACCCCCTAGACCCACTCCAATTCGCATACCACCCCAACAGATCCACAGATGAGGCAATCTCAATCACACTCCACACTGTCCTTTCCCACCGGGACAAAAGGAACACCTAAAGGAACACCTAAAGGAACACCTACGTGAGAATGCTGTTCATTGACTACAGCTCAGCGTTCAACACCATAGTGCCCACGAAGCTCATCACTAAGCTAAGGACCCTGGGACTAAACACCTCCCTCTGCAACTGGATCCTGGACTTCCTGACAGGCCACCCTCAGGTGGTGAGGGTAGGTAGCAGCACATCTGCCACACTGATCCTCAACACGGGGGTCCCCTCATGGGTGTTTGCATTGCCCCCTCCTGCACTCCCTGTTCACCCATAACTGCGTGGCCAGGTACGACTCCAACACCATCATTAAGTTTGCTGACGACAACAGTGGTGGGCCTGATCACCGACAACGATGAGACAGCTTATAGGGAGGAGGTCAGAGACCTGACCATGTGGTGCCAGGACAACAACCTCTCCCTCAATGTGCAAGACAAAGGAGCTGATCGTGGACTACAGGAAAAGGCGAGCTGAACAGGCCCCCATTAACATCAACGGGGCTGTAGTGGAGTGGGTCGAGAGCTTCAAGTTCATTGGTTTCCACATCACCAACCAACTATCATGGTCCAAACACACCAAGACAGTCATGAAGAGGACACGACAAAGCCTATTCCCCCTCCGGAGACTGAAAAGACTTGCCATGGGTCCCCAGATCCTCAAAACGTTCTACAGCTGCACCATCGAGAGCACAACCACTGGTTGCATCACCGCCTGGTATGGCAACTGCTCAGCATCTGAACGTAAGGCATTACAGAGGGTAGTGCGTACGACCCAGTACATTTTGGGGGCCAAGCTTCCTGCCATCCAGGACCTTTATACCAGGCGGTGTCAGAGGAAGGCCCAAAAAATGGTGAAAGACTCCAGTCCCCCAGGTCATAGACTGTTCTCTCTGCTACCTCACGACAAGCAGTACTGGAGAGCAAAGTCTCGATTCAAAAGGCTCCTTAACAGATTCTACCCCCAAGCCACCTGTTTTTACACTGCTGCTACTCACTGCTCTTTATCTATGCAGAGCAGCTTTATCCCACCTATATGTACAGATGACCTTGACTAACCTGCAGCCCCGCACACGCTACCCTCTGTATATAGCCTCGTTATTGTTATGTCATTTTCTTGTGTTTATTTTTTTACTTTAGTTTATTTAGTAAATATTTTCTTAACTCTATTTCTTGAACTGCATTGTTGGTTAAGGGCTTGTCAGTAAGCATTTCACGGTCAGGTCTACTACACCTGGCGTATTCGGGACGTCAAAGTTGAATTGATATACAAGGAATGGATGCAAGCTAACGTGTTGGTTGTCCTTCAGTTTAACACACACACACACACACACACACACACACACACTTCCTCTTAGGGCTCCAATGAAACATTTATAGTAGAATCTCTCCCTGGTCCTTAAAACTGGAGGAGAGTTTCAAGGTCCCTTATAATGGGCATATGTCTGCAGTCTGCACAAGCTGTGTGTGTGAGGATGTAATTAAGCCAAGGAGCTGAAATCCCGGTCTCTCTTTTGAGGAGCATTAAGGTTGATGTAACAGCACAAGCTGGGCCATTTTAAGAATCTGAGAGAATCAGAGAGAGAAACTGAGAGAGAGGGAGAGAAATAAAGGAATTGAGAGAGAGAGAGAGAGAGAGAGAGAGGAAGAGAGAGAGAGAGGGAGGAATTGAGAGAGAATGAGGGAGAGGGAGGAATTGAGAGGGAGGGAGAGGGAGGAATTGATTGAGAGCAGCAAGCAGGGAGGGATACCGGTGCCAGCTGGATGGGTTTATAGGTGACCTTGGTTAGACGTCACAGTTATTGGAGTTGCAAGTGTAGTGGTCATATTGCGGCCCAGCGGTCTCTCTCACCTGCAGTAGTTGTTGCTGCTTCATCAATTGTTTAGAGGTCAGGGTTGGGGTCAATTCCCTTTTAATTCTGGTAAATTCAGGAAGTACACTGAAATTCCAATGACCAATTCTCTTCAAAGCCTTTCAATGAGGTGATGTGGAATTGGAATTTGGTTTACTTTCTGATTTGACTGGAATTGAAATTGTATTGAGCCCAAACCTGTAAGAGGTTGTATTGTGGTTAGTTTTGTAGCTATAGTAGTAATACTGTGGTCATACTGTGGTCATATTGAGGTGATGGACAGGGGTCTCTCTCACCTGCAGTAGTTGTTGCTGCTGTCTCCTCTGCTCCTCCTTCAGGGCTCTGACCTGGCCTGCATGGGTCAGCTGGAGCTGCTTCAGCTGCTGGCTCTCCTGACTGTGTGACCGCACCGCAGCTAGGAGACGGGTAACAGTCAAACAGGAAGGGCTAGCTAGGAGTCCGATGTGCTTTACAGACTCTTATTCAGGCATATTATGGATTGACAAACGTTTGTTCTGCACTTGTTGCCTTTATAATGAATGAATAAACAGCATAAAATGCTTTTTTTGAGTTTGGAGCCACTGAATGTTATATAATGGATTGAGAAAACATTGAATGAAGTTTGAGATGACCATCCATTACTATGTGAATGTTTGTCTCTCTACCTCCGTACCTCAGACAGGAAGACGTCCCAATCTAAACCCACTGTGGACATTGGCTGGCCTTACCTTCAGGAGTACTGGAGTGAGGCCTGTCCATCACCTCTCTTCGTCCTCCTCCCCTGTTCCCCTCTGTCGTGTGCATGACCAGTCTACGTTTGGCCCTTGACGCCCCTCCCTGACCACCACCTCCGTTCTCAGGGGTCAGCTGCTTCCCCGCGGGGTCATGACCTTTCAACGACCCCTCTGACCCTGACCCTCCCTGGAGCCAGAGCCCTGAGGGCGTGTCCACGTCATACGATTGGTTGATGGATTGGAAGTGGGCGGGGTCTTCCGGGTAACTCTTCCACTCCATTGGCTGGTGCTGGTTGTTACTAGCGTCTGAGAGGACGGAGAATGGTGTTTTGTGTGATGCTGGAATCTTGACGACGTCATTCCGAACCTTGATGACTTCCGACGGAACCTTGATGACTTCCGACGGAACCTTGATGACATCATATGGAACCTTCCGGAACACGTCAGAAACTCTCCTCTTCTGAGTGAGGGAGGTGACGAGGCGCGCTGCAAGAGGCTGCTGCTGGCGACCATCTTGTTTTTTGTAACCTGTTGTAACAGTGATCTCCACCTCCTTGACCAATGGAGGTACGCTGTCACACCCCTGGACTCTACAGGGGACCACCGTCATCTTATAAGCTGACCTCTGACCTCCATCCCCTCTTCCTTTCTCACTGTCAGTAAGGTTACTCTCTGCCTGACTCTCAGGTGTATGGTAGTCCATGTATTTATGTGGCGGGTCCATGGTAAGGTTACTATTATTATCAGTCTGGCTGTTGTTGTGTGTCTGGTGGCTCTCTGGTGTCTCTGTTAGTGTGGACTCCAGGTCTGAGATCAGTATTTTGAGGCTGGACAGGTTGAGCTCCAGCTGAGCTATCTGTTCTGCCTGGTCTGAGCTCCTACGCATAGGTGTTGTACCATCCCCAGCCACTAGGGGAGTTGTAGGAGCAGTAAAGCCTTGTGATATACCACCCCCAGCCACTAGGGGTGCTCTATGCAGATGCCTTTGGTCCCAAGCATCATTTTCCTGCCCAGTCACCGACCCCACCTCATTGTCTACATTCAAAGGTGTGTTTACCAGGATCTGCCTCTTGGGGGTGCCACGCCCTCCTCCCCCACTGTCTCCTTTACTCTTACAGCGGATAGGGCTCATACTAAACTGGGGGGTAGGGACGGTCTGGAACCTACTACCCCCCAGAGAGGAAGGCCTCGGCAGGGTAGAGCTCTTCTCCCTGACTAGGTAGAATGATTTCTGGGTTATGGAGGCATCGGCTGAGATAGGATGTGGAAGGTTCTCCATTAGCGTTGACGGTGCTGCTGTGACGTCTGGTGAGAGGTGTAGCTGGATGTCTGGTGAGAGGTGTAGCTGGATGTCTGGTGAGAGGTGTAGCTGGATGTCTTCGACTGCCGAGCTAGCATCAATGTCCACTCCTGGAGGAGATTGGGTGTCTTCTTCTAGACCAACCAAATGTGAAGGGCCATTTCCAGCCTCCAATTCCTTCAATATTCCTTCACGACATCCTTTTTCGAGTCCCATTCTTTCCACAATGCTAGACCTCGCCTTCTCCTCCTCACGTTGAACCCACGCTTCCTTAGGGAATATCTCTAGTGGTGGCGGTCCGGAAAACTGGACTCCCATTCCCAGATGATCCTTTCTCAAATCCCTGTCCCGGGTTTTCCTTCCCTCCGCCACCCCTCTCCCTGACTGGAGGAACTCCTCATTCTCCTTGTCTGAGAAACTCATCTCCTCCTCCATCTTCTGGTGTGTCGAGGCCTCCTGGGTCCTAAAATAAAATAACATTTCAAATCACAACAAACTTTACAGTAAAAACATTCAAATTAAGGAGATAAAAAAACAAACAGACCACAAAAAATTAGATGAAAACCAAAAAAATATGTCTAAAATAACAGTAAAACCACTGACTAAAAGCAAAGCTAAAATATGGGTTTTCAAACCTCTAATATGTCTGCCCCTCTTGCCTGAACACAACAAACAGAAGTCAATAAAGCAGATGAATAAAACAACATCCAACTCTCACCTGGTAGGACAAGTAGAGGCCTTGGCCTGGTTCTTCAGCTGACGCTGGCGTCTCCGGTGCTCCTGGGACTTCTTCAGCAGGGTCTGGAGGCTGAGGCGGTACGGCCCTGCCTCTGGTTCCGGGTCCAAGTCTACATCTCCAGCCTGGCTCTTTGGTTCTGATCCTGGCTGGTTCCTGCCTGGTTTGGGGCGTTCCAAAGCGGCCTGGGATTTCTTTAGAAGAGTCTGGAGGCTGAGCCGGTATGGTCCCTGCGGTCGGTCCAGGTCTAAGTCTGACGCCTGGATCTGGTTCTGATCTGGTTTGCAGAGGTCCGGTGTCGAGGCCTCAGCCTGAGGACATGTCACTACAATCTTGGGTTCAGGAAGGTCTGATAGTGATAATGAGGCTTGATGCTGGGGGAAAGTCACAATATTAGCAGTGCTACACTTCTTTCCTGGGTGACTTGCTCTGCGGTCTTCTACAGGAGGTGTGATATCGCTGCTCTGTAGAGGCCACGTCACCAACGCTTCCTCTAAATAGTCTGGTATGACGTCATTACACCAGGACGACGTCACGCTCGCCTCATCTGCGGGGCGACCGGTTATGAGGTCATCGTCACACGGGGACGACCCCTCCTCCAGATCTTCAGCATCAACGGGAGGATGGCTGATGATATTACATGCCTTGGTTGTGTTTGTATCCGAGGTGCTTTGTAGGAGAACCCCCCCCGTTCCTACTGGTGTCCCCTCCTCAGGCCCTGACAAAATGCTCTCCCCAGCCTCAGTCCGACTCAGGACCCAGGTGGCCTCCGCGTTTTCACACGTCACGTACCCAGAAGACTGGTGGCTGATGTCAGCTAGAGGATCCACCGTTGCTCCTCCTGAACCCAGGTCCTCCTCCAGAACACACTCAGCATTGGTGGTCTTATCCTGGTCATACAAGAGTCTCTCCCTGGTCCGGGTCTCTGTTTGTGGAGCAACCTGGTTGGTGTGTGTGGTTGTCTCTCTAGCTAGAGAAGGTGTCATTGGGTCACAGACCAGCTTATCTAGGAAGGTCTCCCTCACAGTGGTGGTGTTATGGAAAGTTGTAAGGTGATTTGTTGTGAAGGCGCCGTAGGCTGTCGACGTCATGGGAGGACCTCGGACGCCTGCTTTCCCATCATGCATGACGGTTAAGGTTGGTGGGGAGGACGACCCCGGCAAGCTGTCCTTGGTCTCGGTGACATCATCATCCTGCGACGCTAGAACCTGGCGGACATTGCTGTGGTGTAGGTTGGTGGTGTTGGCTGCCGTTAGTCCTGGTTCACCCTGAAAGAACTCCTCCAGTGTTGGTGCTTGCCTCAGCTAGAATACCAGACAGAAAACACATTTAAAAAACATGACCATAACAACAGGAAAGGTGAGAAATGAAAACAATCATAACTTTGTTATGACATAAATACACACTTTTCACCTTATAGGCTTGGCAATACATTAAGTTAGCTGAAGTAGCAGGAGTGTACAATTAAATTATATGGGACCGTTTCCCGATTCCCAAAAATATTTCATTTGAGATTCTCCAATAATGTTAATCAATGTCTGGGAAACCAGCCTTATTTGACTTAAAATTCATGTGGATTTACCTGAACACTGTGTAGAATGTTCTGAACGTAGGACATCCTCGTCTCAGAGGGCCGAGTCTTCCTCCTATCCATGGTCCTCTTGGCTGCCTCTCTGTGTCTCTGCATCTCTTCTCTTTGCACTCCTGTGAGCTGGGAGTGGCAACACAGTCAGACTTTGTCTATGTGCCCCTATTCCCTTTACAGTACACTACTTTTGACCAGGGCCCATAGGACTTATATAGGGAATAGGGTGCCATTTGGGCCTCAAATATTTGTATTGCCATGAGAGGCGTGTCTTAATAATGACAGATATCATAATAATGATAGATATCATTAGTAAGGCCCGAAAAAGAAAGTCATATGCATATACCATATAGTCACAGAAAAGCCCTTGCTAACAACGACTTCAACAGTAGGTTAAAATATAAAGACTATAAATACCTAGCTAGCCTGGGTGCCAGTCGTCTCTGCTCTTTCCAACTCCGTATGGAATTGTCATGCAAAAAGACTGGTTCCCTGGCTAGCATATAACTAGCTCCATCATTCCCCACAGGCAACATACCATGGAACATGTAAGTGGTGATATCCATAGAGTTATACAGCAACACGAAGCCTTACCAATGGAGGAAGGATGGGTGAGCCATGGAAACGGATAGCTGATGATCCTTGGCGAGTACATGGTGATTCCAGTGTCCGGCGTTGGTTCTTGTTGTTGTCGTTGCTATCCTTCCTTTTCAGTGCGTAAAGTCGGCGTTGTATGAACTTTTCATAGTCTTCCATTCTGTAACAAAACGAAATGTTTAGTTAATTAGTTTTTATAGCAATGCATTATTTGATGATCACGAAATAACTATAGTTTTTTTTTTTTACTTGTTGTTAGTTAATCTAGCTAGCTAGCGGCTAACGTTATCTAGAAAGTTCGCTAACGGTCAACTAATCATTCAACAAAATAGCGCCAACTTTATCAAACAACCCAATGTTAAATTAATAGAATGCAAAGTTTACAAACACTCGCCAAAAATATTGCTTAGCGAATGGCTTTAAAACTATTACATTCAACGAATTTCCAAGAGAGATCAATTGTATGTTTACATTTCACCCGCCTCGTCGAGACAACAAACTGACAGTTTGGAGGAAAGTGTCATGGCGTCTACAAATCACGTCATGGATCAACACACCAGGTGGATTTGGATTCAAGATTGAACACAATAATAACTCCAAGTCCGACTTTAAGTACGTCCATAATGTCATGAGTTAACCTATATATTGTGTATATTAGCGATAATTAGTTGTATTATCTTGATATTGCTGTTTTTGAAAGTGCGAGTTGGCAAACATGCGAAATAGCTGAAACCATACCCCGTTTCGTATTTTACAACTCTCCAGGTATTTTGACAGACAACTAATCTTCGGTCAGTTATTTGCTACTGCCACCTACTGACGTTACTGGCTAAAAGGTTGAGTAAACACAATATGGTTCATTTGTACGGACAGTAATAAAACAGTAGAAAAACTACATACCGAGATCTTGGTGTTTATTGGTAGCACGTCCATTGGACCGCTGATAATGATTTGACGAATCAGCTAAATAAATGCTGATCTTAGCAATTATGGTGATGATTCTACACTAAGGTATACGTCCATTGTAATATACATTTTATCTGTATTTGTTTGTTTCTATTCTATGTAAATGTGCTGCATGAAGTATCTGTCCATGTAAGGTCGATGGGTCAACGTATGCTATGCATAATGTTACTCTATTTTTATTTCATCAACGGGAAGTCCATGGGTCTTAAACACATGTCATGTATTAATCATTATTCAAGCGTTTCTCACGTCATTAAGAGGTCACAAATGGTCATGTGAGCAGTGAGAGGAGGATGGAGGGAGAGAAAAATGGAGCCGGGTCAGATACATGTTGTGGATGGATAGTGTTGATAGAACTGGGGCAGACAGAGGATGGTGCCCTATTCATTATAATAGTGTACAACCTTTACCAGAGCCCTATGCATCCTGGCGCCCTATTCTCTATATAGTGTACAACCTTTACCAGAGCCCTATGCATCCTGGCGCCCTATTCTCTATATAGTGTACAACCTTTACCAGAGCCCTATGCATCCTAGCGCCCTATTCTCTATATAGTGTACAACCTTTACCAGAGCCCTATGCATCCTGGCGCCCTATTCTCTATATAGTGTACAACCTTTACCAGAGCCTATGCATCCTAGCGCCCTATTCTCTATATAGTGTACAACCTTTACCAGAGCCCTATGCTTCCTGGCGCCCTATTCTCTATATAGTGCACTACTTAGCACCTAGGAAGGTATCAATCCGTCACAGTGTGGCGATAAACCACGTCTAGATCAGCGACGGAGGCCTCTGCCCTTTTGTACTGATATCTGGGCCAGAAATATGTCCACCGCTGAGAGGTCACTGGAATTAAGTCATCCTCCATCGCCCCACTTTTAACTGGATTCCACTGGAAAGAGAAAATAAGGTGTTGCTTGTGTCCCAAATGGCACCCTATTCCCTATACAGTGCACTGCTTTTGACGAGTAGTGCATTAAAATAAAGGGAATAGGGTGCCATTTGGGATGCCGACTTTGAAGTTGAAATAAAGATGAACGAACCAGAAGAAACACCTTATCGTTAGACATTCAGGCAGACTACAATACTGTAAAATAAAGCAACAGAATAGACTATAAAATGCACCCAGGACTTGAAAAAGTCAACACATTGACTGACTGCAAAGACTTATTTCTTCTTATTATAGCCTGGTCCCAGATCAGTTTGTGCAGACTTGCCAACTCCTATGGTCCCTGTCATGCCTGTCTGCATCATCATATAGTCACATTATAGCCTATAGCCTGGTCCCAGATCAGTTTGTGCAGACTTGCCAACTCCTATGGTCCCTGTCATGCCTGTCTGCTGGCTCATAAAGCCCAAAGTGATTTGGACCCAGTGTTTTGGACCCCTATATAACTATGGAACAATAGGGAAGATACAGTTTGTCCTCTTCAAATTGTGTTTATTGGTCATATTCAAAATAAAGTAAACTGTTTATCAACAAACAATAGAGTATGTACATCAATAAATTAAAGGGTCGATGACAAAACAGTTAATTCCCATGGTTACCAATACATCAGCATTACTTATCTACAAATAGCAAAAAAAGTACAATAATTTAGTTATCAATGAATAAATACTTACAATGAAATGGACTCACTGTCACATTAGGGTGTTTCCCCTTACAAAGTACTGTGACACTGCGATATAATAATGTATTACACCCCATAGAGAACATTTTACAAAACACAGATTTTTTACATTTCCAGGTCATTTGTTACTAATAATTCCCATATTCACAAACTCTACTACTTGTTTTCATAGCTTTTCACTGAACATTGTATACTTTGGAGACACACACAGACTGTGTCCCAAATTACACCTAATTCCCTTTATAGTGCACTACTTTTGACCAGGGCCCTGGTAGTGCACTATGAAGGGCAGAGGGTGTCATTTGGGAGGCATAGACAGAAACACCCCTGAGTCATATAGTCATATGCTCACCAGTTGACCCAACATGTGGTGTGTTATGGGGAGGGGAGGGGGGGGGGGGTTATATAGATAAGCACTTTGTATAAAAGATATTGACCTCAGTCACACTGTACCTGCAGTTTATTAAGCTGACAACAACTTTTAGACCACCAACCACGACATCACTACTCATCAAGCTCTAGCAGTTCTAGCTCCGCCTCCTTCCTTAAGCCCCACCCAGTTTTTGCATATATAGACGTTCACTTGACAACAGTCACCACGACAACATTCATGTGTGCTCGACAACAAATCAACAAAACAATCAAAACTAAACAAACTGAAGTAATATAACTTGGTGGTGGCACTTTTTGCTTTAAGTTATCTAATTAGAGTATATTAAAATGTTTCTCCAAAAACCCTTAACACATTGCTCACAGAATGTTGAAACGTCACAGGACTTGCCACAGTCAAAAGTAGAACAACATCAGAAGTTACGAAAGCAAATGGGAGGAGGGAAGAGATTACGAGGACCAAAAACTCCCTCAGAACAATTTCACAGATCACCAGTCAAACAATATATATTTTTTGCCCATTTAAAAGAGAATCAAAATAGATATTTTTACATTTTTATCACTACATACTGTACATACACCTAAATGCCAGATGTGTGAGTTTCAACGGTAAAGAGATAAGGAAAGGGTTCTTTCTTATCACACCTTTTCAGTCGAGATTTGCAGCACTCTGTACTTTCTCGGTTGATCAAACCATCAGTGCAACCATTCCTGTGGCTTTAACAGTTTCTGTACTTTTAACACCCCCCCCCTTTCCCCCCCTTTCCTCCTCCCCTTTCCTCCTTCCTTTCCCCCCCTTTCCTCCTACCCCCCCTTTCCTCCTCCCCTTTCCTCCTACCCCCCCTTTCCTCCTCCCTTTCCCCCCCTTTCCTCCTACCCCCCCTTTCCTCCTCCCCTTTCCTCCTACCCCCCCTTTCCTCCTCCCTTTCCCCCCCTTTCCTCCTACCCCCCCTTTCCTCCTCCCCTTTCCTCCTACCCCCCCTTTCCTCCTCCCTTTCCCCCCCTTTCCTCCTCGCTTTCCCCCTCTTTCCCCCCCTTTCCTCCTCCCTTTCCCCCCCTTTCCTCCTCCCCTTTCCCCCTCTTTCCTCCTCCCTTTCCCCCCCTTTCCTCCTCACTTTCCCCCTCTTTCCTCCTCGCTTTCCCCCTCTTTCCTCCCCATTTAGTTACTGTGTGTAAAGAGAAAGAGAGCATCCCCATCTACTGCACAGCAGTAACTTCCATTAAAGCCTATGGCAGGGTTTCCCCAACCTATTATGAAGATGAAGCAAAACATATTCAATACTGTCTGGGTTTGATATCTAGTTAACGGCAATATAAGGGTGATTATAAAACCATGTGGAAATCGGTCATTTGTACTCTAGAAGTTGTGGACAATTCAACTAAGTACCCAAATAACAAAATAACCTACGTGGGTAATGGACAGGCAAAAAAATGCTGTAACAAACCTCATGTCTGTGGGAAAAGCCTGCTTTCAGACAGACCAAACCAAACCCAGCCCACAGAATTATACTGACCAGTAGAATGGACATGGACCATCTCAGTACAGGGGAACTTGCATTGTATAATTCTTGAATGACAGGATCTCTATGACCCAACATAAACAGATAGCAGACAACAGTGTTACTTCCCTGGCATTTACAGAATAGGATAAACAAACAAACGAAAACATCGGCAATGCAGTCTGCATTAAACACATCCATAACATATAAATTATATACAGAGCAAATTAAATAATTGTATAAATCACGTCACAAAAATAGAACTTATCCAAAGAGCACGGGTGATGTAATCGTAGGCCCATATCCCAGTCGTTACACCCTTGCAGTAGTTTGGGTATCCTAGGAAACGCTGTATCTTGGTAACGCTGTATCTTGGTAACGCTGTATCTTGGTAACGCTGTATCTCTTTATTCTCCCAGTTTGTCGAACTCATTTGGAATATTCAGGCTTTTATACATTTAGACATTTTATTGAGTTGCTAAATAAACCGTTCCTATTCAGAGAGACGTAATTTATGTAATGCATGTTTATAACACATTAATAACACGTGTATTAAGTATTAATAAACATCAATTAATACAACCACCACTGTTACATAGGGATATGGGCAGAGCATAGGTACCTTCGACTACATCACCCGTTTTAAATTAAAACAGCATCACGTATCCATAACAACAACACAGTGAACAATAATATTGATCATTACCTCGTCACGTACTGTACATGACAACGTCACACCACCACGCGCTAGCCTCACGGTCACCATAACAACCACACGCGCCTAGTCACTAGAAAGACAAAGCTATCAACTTCAATAGTTAAGCCACTTTTGGTACAATTGCAAAAAAGAGGAAATATCAAACCATTTTTACCTTGAATATTTTTTAAAGGTCTTTTATAAATAATGTAAAGATACTCTATGTCATTTATAAAATTCAAGATGTGACCATATGTAGACAAAGAATCCTTTGAAGAATACGTAACATCACTCACACTGATATGGTAAAACTTGTGAGAATTACACCCAACTAACAGATTGAACAGTCCACTGTTTTAAAAACTGAAAATAAAAATGATGAAAATAATGATAATAATGATGAAAATAATTATTTTGACAGTTGAAATATTGGCCATGTCAACAAAATACCTCATAGTCATAGTAACGTCAGTATGTTATTGCCATTCCAAAAAACAAAACAAAATCAAATCTAACAATAAATTAGAAAAACATTCAAATTTACTATATTTCAATTCTATACATTTTTGACTAAAATGTTGATTTTTCAGTTCGTTTTTGAATGGAGTAATTGCCTAGTCACATAAACACGTGTCAGTCAATGTAATCCCGATAGCTAATTCTACAGTATAGTACACAAGTCCCAGACAGACAGGAACAGGACAACACTTGGCGATTAGATGCCTAGACCCCTCTGGCCTGTATGGAGATTGGTAATATGGTGATAATTGGTCAGTGCATAACATTAAGCACAGGTGAACACACCTGTGATAAAACACAACCTCTTTAGGCCTCCCGAGTGGCGTCATTACAGACCAAGGGCGCACAGGTGGCCCATCGTGCTCTAGCGACTCCTTGTGGTGGGCCGGGCGCCTGCAGGCTGACTTCGGTCGGCAGTTGTACTGTGTTTCCTCAGACACATTGGTGCGGCTGGCTTCTGGTTCTTGGCAGGGTCATGTTTCGGAGGACGCATGGCTCTCGACCTTCGCCTCTCCCAAGTCCGTACGGAGTTTCAGCGATGGGACAAGACTGTACCTTCCAATTGGGGAGAAAAAAGGGTGAAAAGTTCCAAAATAACCAAAACCTCTTCCTGAAGACCCTCACTTCTCTGAAAGTATCTTGTCTCTCTTGTGCAATGAGCAGTTACAAAATACAATTCTCTGTCATTTTTATGATAAAATATGAAATAAATTGACGGCTCTGCAAGCTGTTTCTGCAAAACAAGGAAGTGCCTGTGACTACGGAAGCCCGTTGGGTAACAAATAGTTGTTTTCAGAGAAAACACAGCCAAATAGGATGATACCAAAACGAAAGTCGGCCACGGATGAAGTTCACAGTATTCCATGACACAACACACGCATAACTACATTACATACAAATTACAACTTTGGACCTCGTGTACAACAGTTACAAAATAACAGTAGAAACACGGTAATTACTATCCAGGGTGTGATATTTTCTCAAAGGGGGGCCACCTCACCTGATTAAATTCTGTCCTGTGCTCAATGACGATGCACTGACCAATGGTTTCATTTTTAAATAGTCCTAATTAGCTTCATCTCCTCCTCT
>NC_143034.1:14880000-14937500 GCF_057628025.1 Oncorhynchus mykiss
AGGAGGAGCGAAAAACTCCTGAACTCAGCAAGGGGACTAAAAACACCAATTCTAAAGTTCTGAAGTTCTGATCCGACACTAAAAAACTGCTGTCGCTGCTCTCTCTCTCTCTCTCTCACACACACACACACACACACACACACACACACACACACACACACACACACACACACACAAAATCAGTCTTGCTGAAACATCAAAATACGGTAGAAGAAAATGTAACACAATGAAGTCAGAAATCAGGAGGGAAATGACACACAGTGAGGTCAGAAATCAGGAGGGAAATGAAACACAGTGAGGTCAGAAATCAGGAGGGAAATGAAACACAGTGAGGTCAGAAATCAGGAGGGAAATGAAACACAGTGAGGTCAGAAATCAGGAGGAAAATGAAACAGTGAGGTCAGAAATCAGGAGGGAAATGAAACACAGTGAGGTCAGAAATCAGGAGGAAAATGAAACAGTGAGATCAGAAATCAGGAGGAAAATGAAACAGTGAGGTCAGAAATCAGGAGGGAAATGAAACACAGTGAGGTCAGAAATCAGGAGGAAAATGACACACAGTGAGGTCAGAAATCAGGAGGGAAATGAAACACAGTGAGGTCAGAAATCAGGAGGGAAATGAAACACAGTGAGGTCAGAAATCAGGAGGAAAATGAAACAGTGAGGTCAGAAATCAGGAGGGAAATGAAACACAGTGAGGTCAGAAATCAGGAGGAAAATGAAACAGTGAGGTCAGAAATCAGGAGGGAAATGAAACACAGTGAGGTCAGAAATCAGGAGGAAAATGACACACAGTGAGGTCAGAAATCAGGAGGGAAATGAAACACAGTGAGGTCAGAAATCAGGAGGGAAATTAAACACAGTGAGGTCAGAAATCAGGAGGAAAATGAAACAGTGAGGTCAGAAATCAGGAGGGAAATGAAACACAGTGAGGTCAGAAATCAGGAGGAAAATGAAACAGTGAGGTCAGAAATCAGGAGGGAAATGAAACACAGTGAGGTCAGAAATCAGGAGGGAAATGAAACACAGTGAGGTCAGAAATCAGGAGGAAAATGACAGTTCACATTAGATTCTTTAATGATAACAGTAGATTGACAGCTACATGGTGCCAACTGCCAAGCAATGAGGAATGTGCGTGTGTTACAAGCAAAAACTCTAACAGGAAGTACCAGTGACGCTGGTAGGTCCTCAATACGGACGTTGTCCAATGAAGCGGATGCTAATCTACAGGACTGTTTCGCTAGCACAGACTGGAATATGTTCTGGGATTCATCCAATAACATTGAGGAGTTTACCACATCAGTCACTGGCTTCATTAATACTGAGCTAAAGGCTAGAGCTGCCGCTTCCAAGGAGTAGGACACTAATCCAGACGCTTATGAGAAATCCTGCTATGACCTCCGACAAGCCATCAAACAGGCAAAATGTCAATACAGGACTAAGATCGAGTTAAATGCATTCTATGCTCGCTTTGAGGCAAGCAACCCTGAACCATGCATGAGAACACCAGCTGTTCTGGACGAGTGTGTGATCTCTCTCTCCATAGCCGATGTGAGTAAGACATTTAAACAGGTTAACATTAACAAGGCCGCGGGGCCAGACAGAATACCAGAACACGTACTCGGAGCATCCACTGACTAGCTGGCAAGTGTCAAGAATGGCAAGATAACATGCCAAATTACTATCGCCCCGTAGCACTCACATCTATAGCATGAAATGTTTTGAAAGGCTGGTCATGGCTCACATCAACACCATCATCCCAGAAACTCTAGACCCACTCCAATTCGCATACCGCCCCAACAGATCCACAGATGACACAATCTCTATTACACTCCACACTGTCCTTTCCCACATGGACAAAAATACCTTTGTAAGAAAGCTGTTCATTGACTACAGCTCAGCATTCACCATAGTCCCCTCAAGCTCATAACCCTGGGACTGAACACCTTCCTCTGCAACTGGTTCCTGGACTTCCTGATGGGCCGCCCCCAAGTGTTGAAGGTAGGCAACAACACTTCTGCCACACTGACCATCAACACGGTGGCCCCTCAGGGGTGTGTGCTTAGTCCCCTGCTGCACGACTGCGTGGACGCGCACAACTCCAACACCATCATCAGGTTACCTGACGACACAACGGTGGTAGGACTGATCACCAACGACGATGAGGCACCATATAGGGAGGAGGTCAGGTACCTGGCAGTGTCGTGCCACGACAACAACCTCTCCCTCACCATCAGCAAGGCAAAGGATGTGATTGTGGACAATAGGAAACAGAAAGGTGAGCAAGCCCTCATCCACTGCCGGTTTAGAGATTCAAGTTCCTCTGTGTCCACATCACGAAGGAATTAACATGGTCCATACCTACAAAGCTGTGAAGAGGGCACAAACTATATGTACATAGCTATCATAATTACCTTGTACCCCTGCACATTGACTCAGTACTGGTACTCTCTGTACAGTATATAGACATGTTATTCTTACTCATTATTGTGTATTTATTCCTCATGTCACTATTTTAATATATATATATATACAGTGCCTTGCGAAAGTATTCGGCCCCCTTGAACTTTGCAACCTTTTGCCACATTTCAGGCTTCAAACATAAAGATATAAAACTGTATTTTTTTGTGAAGAATCAACAACAAGTGGGACACAATCATGAAGTGGAACGACATTTATTAGATATTTCAAACTTTTTTAACAAATCAAAAACTGAAAAATTGGGTGTGCAAAATTATTCAGCCCCTTTACTTTCAGTGCAGCAAACTCTCTCCAAAAGTTCAGTGAGGATCTCTGAATGATCCAATGTTGACCTAAATGACTAATGATGATAAATTCAATCCACCTGTGTGTAATCAAGTCTCCGTATAAATGCACCTGCACTGTGATAGTCTCAGAGGTCATTTAAAAGCGCAGAGAGCATCATGAAGAACAAGGAACACACCAGGCAGGTCCGAGATACTGTTGTGAAGAAGTTTAAAGCCGGATTTGGATACAAAAAGATTTCCCAAGCTTTAAACATCCCAAGGAGCACTGTGCAAGCGATAATATTGAAATGGAAGGAGTATCAGACCACTGCAAATCTACCAAGACCTGGCCGTCCCTCTAAACTTTCAGCTCATACAAGGAGAAGACTGATCAGAGATGCAGCCAAGAGGCCCATGATCACTCTGGATGAACTGCAGAGATCTACAGCTGAGGTGGGAGACTCTGTCCATAGGACAACAATCAGTCGTATATTGCACAAATCTGGCCTTTATGGAAGAGTGGCAAGAAGAAAGCCATTTCTTAAAGATATCCATAAAAAGTGTTGTTTAAAGTTTGCCACAAGCCACCTGGGAGACACACCAAACATGTGGAAGAAGGTGCTCTGGTCAGATGAAACCAAAATTGAATTATGTTTGGCGTAAAAGCAACACGGCTCATCACCCTGAACACACCATCCCCACTGTCAAACATGGTGGTGGCAGCATCATGGTTTGGGCCTGCTTTTCTTCAGCAGGGACAGGGAAGATGGTTAAAATTGATGGGAAGCTGGATGGAGCCAAATACAGGACCATTCTGGAAGAAAACCTGATGGAGTCTGCAAAAGACCTGAGACTGGGACGGAGATTTGTCTTCCAACAAGACAATGATCCAAAACATAAAGCAAAATCTACAATGGAATGGTTTCAAAATAAACATATCCAGGTGTTAGAATGGCCAAGTCAAAGTCCAGACCTGAATCCAATCGAGAATCTGTGGAAAGAACTGAAAACTGCTGTTCACAAATGCTCTCCATCCAACCTCACTGAGCTCGAGCTGTTTTGCAAGGAGGAATGGGAAAAAAATTCAGTCTCTCGATGTGCAAAACTGATAGAGACATACCCCAAGCGACTTACAGCTGTAATCGCAGCAAAAGGTGGCGCTACAAAGTATTAACTTAAGAGGGCTGAATAATTTTGCACGCCCAATTTTTCAGTTTTTGATTTGTTAAAAAAGTTTGAAATATCCAATAAATGTCCTTCCACTTCATGATTGTGTCCCACTTGTTGTTGATTCTTCACAAAAAAATACAGTTTTATATCTTTATGTTTGAAGCCTGAAATGTGGAAAAAGGTCGCAAAGTTCAAGGGGGCCAAATACTTTCGCAAGGCACTGTATATGTATATATATATATATATATATAAATATACAATTATTATTATTTCATTTTTTTAATCTGTATCTTTCTCTCTGCATTGTTGGAAAATACAAGAAAAATTTCCCTGTTAGTCTACACCTGTTGTTTACCAAGCATGTGACAAATAACATTCCATTTGATTTTGTGCGTGGTTGTATGTTAAAACATTTTTTAAAGTGTATATCTTTTTAGGGGGTGGATCAGCTTTAACGTTGCGGATAGATTGTTGCTTCCATCAATGTAATTGTCTGCATCATTTCCAATCGCCTATATATTTTGGGGGTAAATATACACTGCAGTTCAAAAGTTTGGGGTCACTTAGAAATGTCCTTGTTTTTTAAAGAAAAGCACATTTTTTTTGTCCATTAAAATAACATCAAATTGATCAGAAATACAGTGTAGACATTGTTAATGTTGTAAATGACTATTGTAGCTGGAAACGGCAGATTTTTAATGGAATATCTACAGAGGTGTACAGAGGCCCATTATCAGCAACCATCACTCTTGTGTTCCAATGGCACGTTGTGTTAGCTAATCCCAGTTTATCATTTTAAAAGGCTAATTGATCATTAGAAAACCCTTTTGCAATTATGTTAGCACAGCTGAAAACTCATTAAAGAAACAATAAAACTGGCCTTCTTTAGACTAGTTGAGAATCTGGAGCATCAGCATTTGTGGGTTCGATTACAGGCTCAAAATGGCCAGAAACAAAAACAAGGACAAGTACATTAGAGTGTCTAGTTTGAGAAACAGACACCTCACAAGTCCTCAACTGGCAGCTTCATTAAATAGTACCCGCAAAACACAAGTCTCAACGTCAACAGTGAAGAGGCGACTACAGCATGCTGCTTCTAGGCAACTGTGCTATTTCACATACGTTCTGAACCTATATACATTTTACAGACCCTGTATGTTCTACCTGTGTAATCTTGTTGTTATTAGTCCCACCCTTCAGCTCCATTCAACCCCTCCCATCTATCTCTTAACACCATCCAGTCCCACCCTCCAGCACCATTCAACCTCTCCCATCTATCTCTTAACACCATCCAGTCCCACCCTCCAGCACCATTCAACCCCTCCCATCTATCTCTTAACACCATCCAGTCCCTTCAGCTCCATTCAACCCCTCCCATCTATCTCTTAACACCATCCAGTCCCACCCTCCAGCACCATTCAACCCCTCCCATCTATCTCTTAACACCATCCAGTCCCACCCTCCAGCACCATTCAACCCCTCCCATCTATCTCTTAACACCATCCAGTCCCTTCAGCTCCATTCAACCCCTCCCATCTATCTCTTAACACCATCCAGTCCCACCCTCCAGCACCATTCAACCCCTCCCATCTATCTCTTAACACCATCCAGTCCCACCCTCCAGCACCATTCAACCCCTCCCATCTATCTCTTAACACCATCCAGTCCCTTCAGCTCCATTCAACCCCTCCCATCTGTCTCTTAACACCATCCAGTCCCACCAGCACCATTCAACCCCTCCCATCTATCTCTTAACACCATCCAGTCCCTTCAGCTCCATTCAACCCCTCCCATCTGTCTCTTAACACCATCCAGTCCCACCAGCTCCATTCAACCCCTCCCATCTATCTCTTAACACCATCCAGTCCCTCCAGCTCCATTCAACCCCTCCCATCTGTCTCTTAACACCATCCAGTCCCACCAGCTCCATTCAACCCCTCCCATCTATCTCTTAACACCATCCAGTCCCTCCAGCTCCATTCAACCCCTCCCATCTGTCTCTTAACACCATCCAGTCCCTCCAGCTCCATTCAACCCCTCCCATCTATCTCTTAACACCATCCAGTCCCTCCAGCTCCATTCAACCCCTCCCATCTGTCTCTTAACACCATCCAGTCCCACCAGCTCCATTCAACCCCTCCCATCTATCTCTTAACACCATCCAGTCCCTCCAGCTCCATTCAACCCCTCCCATCTATCTCTTAACACCATCCAGTCCCTTCAGCTCCATTCAACCCCTCCCATCTATCTCTTAACACCATCCAGTCCCACCAGCTCCATTCAACCCCTCCCATCTATCTCTTAACACCATCCAGTCCCTCCAGCTCCATTCAACCCCTCCCATCTATCTCTTAACACCATCCAGTCCCTTCAGCTCCATTCAACCCCTCCCATGTATCTCTTAACACCATCCAGTCCCTTCAGCTCCATTCAACCCCTCCCATCTGTCTCTTAACACCATCCAGTCCCTTCAGCTCCATTCAACCCCTCCCATCTGTCTCTTAACACCATCCAGTCCCTTCAGCTCCATTCAACCCCTCCCATCTATCTCTTAACACCATCCAGTCCCTCCAGCTCCATTCAACCCCTCCCATCTGTCTCTTAACACCATCCAGTCCCTTCAGCTCCATTCAACCCCTCCCATCTATCTCTTAACACCATCCAGTCCCTCCAGCTCCATTCAACCCCTCCCATCTGTCTCTTAACACCATCCAGTCCCTTCAGCTCCATTCAACCCCTCCCATCTGTCTCTTAACACCATCCAGTCCCTTCAGCTCCATTCAACCCCTCCCATCTGTCTCTTAACACCATCCAGTCCCTTCAGCTCCATTCAACCCCTCCCATCTATCTCTTAACACCATCCAGTCCCTCCAGCTCCATTCAACCTCTCCCATCTGTCTCTTAACACCATCCAGTCCCTCCAGCTCCATTCAACCCCTCCCATCTATCTCTTAACACCATCCAGTCCCTCCAGCTCCATTCAACCTCTCCCATCTGTCTCTTAACACCATCCAGTCCCTTCAGCTCCATTCAACCCCTCCCATCTGTCTCTTAACACCATCCAGTCCCACCAGCTCCATTCAACCCCTCCCATCTATCTCTTAACACCATCCAGTCCCTCCAGCTCCATTCAACCCCTCCCATCTGTCTCTTAACACCATCCAGTCCCTCCAGCTCCATTCAACCCCTCCCATCTATCTCTTAACACCATCCAGTCCCTCCAGCTCCATTCAACCTCTCCCATCTGTCTCTTAACACCATCCAGTCCCTTCAGCTCCATTCAACCCCTCCCATCTGTCTCTTAACACCATCCAGTCCCACCAGCTCCATTCAACCCCTCCCATCTATCTCTTAACACCATCCAGTCCCTCCAGCTCCATTCAACCCCTCCCATCTGTCTCTTAACACCATCCAGTCCCTCCAGCTCCATTCAACCCCTCCCATCTATCTCTTAACACCATCCAGTCCCTCCAGCTCCATTCAACCCCTCCCATCTGTCTCTTAACACCATCCAGTCCCTCCAGCTCCATTCAACCCCTCCCATCTATCTCTTAACACCATCCAGTCCCTCTAGCTCCATTCAACCCCTCCCATCTGTCTCTTAACACCATCCAGTCCCTCCAGCTCCATTCAACCCCTCCCATCTGTCTCTTAACACCATCCAGTCCCTCCAGCTCCATTCAACCCCTCCCATCTATCTCTTAACACCATCCAGTCCCTTCAGCTCCATTCAACCCCTCCCATCTGTCTCTTAACACCATCCAGTCCCTCCAGCTCCATTCAACCCCTCCCATCTGTCTCTTAACACCATCCAGTCCCTCCAGCTCCATTCAACCCCTCCCATCTGTCTCTTAACACCCTCCAGTCCCTTCAGCTCCATTCAACCCCTCCCATCTGTCTCTTAACACCATCCAGTCCCTTCAGCTCCATTCAACCCCTCCCATCTGTCTCTTAACACCATCCAGTCCCTCCAGCTCCATTCAACCCCTCCCATCTGTCTCTTAACACCATCCAGTCCCTTCAGCTCCATTCAACCCCTCCCATCTGTCTCTTAACATCCATATTGGATTTATATATGTTCAACTGTGCTGTGATGCTTCACAAAAAAATACTGAACCTTTCTATTCTCACGGTTTCTACAGATTGTAAATTAAAGATAAACATTATTGCTAAAATAATGATTATATTATTGATTGATTGACTATGACTTTTCAGATCCCCCAGTATTGCTCTCTGCAGAGATATCTCCAGGTAAATGCTGCAATTCTTCAGCCATTCCTGGACCTGTGACCAAAAACAAGCTACATACGAACACAGTACCAAAATAAATGATCTAATGGCTCTGCTTCCTCTCAGCAACATCTGCAGAGCTGGGAAGACTGTATCCCCCATATATATAACATATACATCTGCAGAGCTGGGAAGACTGTATCCCCCTGTATATAACATATACATCTGCAGAGCTGGGAAGACCATATCCCCCTGTATATAACATATACATCTGCAGAGCTGGGAAGACTGTATCCCCCTGTATATAACATATACATCTGCAGAGCTGGGAAGACTGTATCCCCCTGTATATAACATATACATCTGCAGAGCTGGGAAGACTGTATCCCCCTGTATATAACATATACATCTGCAGAGCTGGGAAGACTGTATCCCCCTGTATATAACATATATATCTGCAGAGCTGGGAAGACCATATCCCCCTGTATATAACATATACATCTGCAGAGCTGGGAAGACCGTATCCCCCTGTATATAACATATACATCTGCAGAGCTGGGAAGACTGTATCCCCCTGTATATAACATATACACCTGCAGAACTGGGAAGACTGTATCCCCCTGTATATAACATATACATCTGCAGAGCTGGGAAGACTGTATCCCCCTGTATATAACATATACATCTGCAGAGCTGGGAAGACTGTATCCCCCTGTATATAACATATACATCTGCAGAGCTGGGAAGACTGTATCCCCCTGTATATAACATATACATCTGCAGAGCTGGGAAGACTGTATCCCCCATATATATAACATATACATCTGCAGAGCTGGGAAGACTGTATCCCCCTGTATATAACATATACATCTGCAGAGCTGGGAAGACCATATCCCCCTGTATATAACATATACATCTGCAGAGCTGGGAAGACTGTATCCCCCATATATATAACATATACATCTGCAGAGCTGGGAAGACTGTATCCCCCTGTATATAATATATACATCTGCAGAGCTGGGAAGACCATATCCCCCTGTATATAACATATACATCTGCAGAGCTGGGAAGACCATATCCCCCTGTATATAACATATACATCTGCAGAGCTGGGAAGACTGTATCCCCCTGTATATAACATATACATCTGCAGAGCTGGGAAGACCATATCCCCCTGTATATAACATATACATCTGCAGAGCTGGGAAGACTGTATCCCCCTGTATATAACATATACATCTGCAGAGCTGGGAAGACTGTATCCCCCTGTATATAACATATACATCTGCAGAGCTGGGAAGACTGTATCCCCCTGTATATAACATATACATCTGCAGAGCTGGGAAGACTGTATCCCCCTGTATATAACATATACATCTGCAGAGCTGGGAAGACTGTATCCCCCTGTATATAACATATACATCTGCAGAGCTGGGAAGACTGTATCCCCCTGTATATAACATATACATCTGCAGAGCTGGGAAGACTGTATCCCCCATATATATAACATTCTATTGGTTGCAAGAATTTTGTACAATAATTTAAGTTGAAAAATGTGAAGTTTTGAACGCTGGCGTCGTTTTGCGTGTCAATTCATAGACCATGTGCATTGGAATCAGTACATTGAAAATCTCTTCCCAACTATTTTGTAATTTATATGCACAGCTGTCAATTCTTTGGTCCTTAAATTAAACCAGTATATATTTTTATTTATCACAATTTTCTTTAGCCAATTTTGGTGTTTAATGCTGGGCCGACAAAGCTGACTGACTAATCTTGTTTGAGGGAGAACCGTTTGTTACGGCCTCCCACAACATTCACACACACAACTCATTAGAAAGAGGCACCTTGCTAACTGGAGTTACACACACACACACACACACACACACACACACACACACACACACACACACAAATAGGCCACACTATTCTCTACATTAGGGATGGACAACTGGCTCCCTACAGGCCACATGCAGCCTTATGAAGGCCTGTGGACCAATAATAAAACACATTTTTAAATTCAGTCAGGGTCTCAACTGACAGTTGAGAGTTAGAATAGTAGACAAGGTGAATTTAGAAATTAGGTTGTGCATCAGCAGTCACTCAATTAGCCCATGTCAGCAATTTTTTGGGGGGGATTAGTAAATGATACTAGCGGCCAGCTATCTAAACTTGTATTAAGCATGGCCGAATTATCGACCGGGGTGGGGCCCATTGATCATCGGTTTTCATATTAAAACTACAAATACTTGCCTCCAACCTACAGCAAAATGTATATAATTGCAGGAAATTAGCTGTAAAAGGGCACATTTTTCTCTGTGCCCCATGTGGCAAAATCTGTAGAATTGCAGCAAACTTGTTTTAAAACGGCCAATTGTTTCCTGCTCTGAGGCTAAATGTGCAGGATTACAGGAAATGAACATGAAAACGCATTTTTGTCATCTTCGCTGTCACGGGGGGGGTTGCTGGATGTGGGAACACAGACCCAAGATCCACTGTGGCCCCTCATGTTCTGTTTTTTTGTGGCCCCCACCTCCATGCCCATCGCTGCCCTACATAGTGCACTACTTTTGACCAGGGCCCATCAAAATTAGTACACAATACAGGAAATAGGGTGCCACCTGGTAAGCAGCCAGTAAATCAATCTGTCCTTATTCCCTGACTGTATAATCTGATGTCATCTAATATCATTTAATCCCCTACAGAACAACAGTCTGATCAGTGGCTTTATCTGCTAATCTCTAATGCAGGTTGTGGATTCTGCTGAATGACTCTGTGATGATTGTTATGGAGGAAGATAAGCAGAGCAAACACAGGAGAGAGAGAGAGAGAGAGAGAGAGAGAGAGAGACAGGCATATCAAAAATAGACTAAAAACCTCAGAGCTCCACTCGTTTTTTAATCCCATCTCTCGACCCTCCATCTCTCCTTCCTAGAAAAACAGAGAGAGCAGGTCTTATTGATCTAGGCAGTTTGAGGTGTGACGAGAGAGAGGTCAATCATTTAAGTTTAACGCTTTGCGTTCCGGCTAATTGTGAATTAGAAATCAGTTCAGGGAAAATGGAGAGAGAGAAAGAGAGCGAGAGAGGGAGAGGGAGAGGGAGAGGGAGAAAGAGAGCGAGAGAGGGAGAGCGAGAGGGAGAGAGAGAGAGAGAGAGAGAGAGAAAGAGTGACAGAGAGAGAGAGAGAGAGAGAGAGAGAAAGAGAGAGAGAGGAAGTTATTAACTTGCAGCAGAGCGTGAAATAAGAAAGACAACAGAGGAGTTAAGAGAGAGAGAAAACAAGAATATGGAGAGAACAGAGGGAGTTAAGAGAGAGAGAAAACAAGAAGATGGAGAGAGAACAGAGGGAGTTAAGAGAGAGAGAAAACAAGAAGATGGAGAGAGAACAGAGGGAGTTAAGAGAGAGAGAAAACAAGAAGATGGAGAGAGAACAGAGGGAGTTAAGAGAGAGAGAGAAAACAAGAAGATGAGAGAGAACAGAGGGAGTTAAGAGAGAGAGAAAACAAGAAGATGGAGAGAGAACAGAGGGAGTTAAGAGAGAGAGAAAACAAGAAGATGGAGAGAGAACAGAGGGAGTTAAGAGAGAGAGAGAAAACAAGAAGATGAGAGAGAACAGAGGGAGTTAAGAGAGAGAGAAAACAAGAAGATGGAGAGAGAACAGAGGGAGTTAAGAGAGAGAGAAAACAAGAATATGGAGAGAGAACAGAGGGAGTTAAGAGAGAGAGAAAACAAGAAGATGGAGAGAGAACAGAGGGAGTTAAGAGAGAGAGAGAAAACAAGAAGATGGAGAGAGAACAGAGGGAGTTAAGAGAGAGAGAAAACAAGAAGATGGAGAGAGAACAGAGGGTGTTGAGAGAGAGAGAAAAGAAGAAGATGGAGAGAGAACAGAGGGAGTTAAGAGAGAGAGAAAACAAGAAGATGGAGAGAGAACAGAGGGAGTTAAGAGAGAGAGAAAACAAGAAGATGGAGAGAGAACAGAGGGAGTTAAGAGAGAGAGAAAACAAGAAGATGGAGAGAGAACAGAGGGAGTTAAGAGAGAGAGAAAACAAGAAGATGGAGAGAGAACAGAGGGAGTTAAGAGAGAGAGAGAAAACAAGAAGATGAGAGAGAACAGAGGGAGTTAAGAGAGAGAGAAAACAAGAAGATGGAGAGAGAACAGAGGGAGTTAAGAGAGAGAGAAAACAAGAAGATGGAGAGAGAACAGAGGGTGTTGAGAGAGAGAGAAAAGAAGAAGATGGAGAGAGAACAGAGGGAGTTAAGAGAGAGAGAGAAAACAAGAAGATGAGAGAGAACAGAGGGAGTTAAGAGAGAGAGAAAACAAGAAGATGGAGAGAGAACAGAGGGAGTTAAGAGAGAGAGAGAAAACAAGAAGATGAGAGAGAACAGAGGGAGTTAAGAGAGAGAGAAAACAAGAAGATGGAGAGAGAACAGAGGGAGTTAAGAGAGAGAGAAAACAAGAAGATGGAGAGAGAACAGAGGGAGTTAAGAGAGAGAGAGAAAACAAGAAGATGAGAGAGAACAGAGGGAGTTAAGAGAGAGAGAAAACAAGAAGATGGAGAGAGAACAGAGGGAGTTAAGAGAGAGAGAAAACAAGAAGATGGAGAGAGAACAGAGGGAGTTAAGAGAGAGAAAACAAGAAGATGGAGAGAGAACAGAGGGAGTTAAGAGAGAGAGAAAACAAGAAGATGGAGAGAGAACAGAGGGTGTTGAGAGAGAGAAAAGAAGAAGATGGAGAGAGAACAGAGGGTGTTGAGAGAGAGAAAACAAGAAGATGGAGAGAGAACAGAGGCTGTTAAGAGAGAGAGTGAAAGAGATGAGACAAAGGTGTAGGGAGGAGAGATGAGCAAAGAAAGAAAGGACACAAAATAAATTACATTTTTCACTTTTCTGCAATACGGAAATAAAGTGTTGTGTGTCTGAGTAGTAGTCTGAGTGTGTGATGATAAATTCCCTAACACCAGCACAAAATGTGCACCGTCAGGTGATCCAGGCTCCGGCACCTTTTCATTTTTTATTTAGTAAGGGCTTTTCACAGAGGAGAAAAACCTTGTAGGTTAATTTAGTTCTCCCCAGCTAACAGGGTGAGAGTGTGTGTGTGTGTGTGTGTGTGTGTGTGTGTGTGTGTGTGTGTGTGTGTGTGTGTGTGTGTGTGTGTGTGTGTGTGTGTGTGTGCGTGAACTCAGTACCTAGATGGGGCGGCAGGTAGCCTAGTGGTTAGAGTGTTGGGCCAGTAACCAAAAGGTTGCTAGATTGAATCCCTGAGCTGACAAGGTAAAAATCAGAGAGAGGGGGGCAGAGAGAGGGGGAGAGAGAGAGGGGCAGAGAGAGAGAGGGGGAGAGAGAGGGGGCAGAGAGAGAGGGGGCAGAGAGAGAGGGGGGCAGAGAGAGAGGGGGGAGAGAGAGGGGCAGAGAGAGAAGGGGAGAAGGGGAGGGAGAGAGGGGCAGAGAGAGGGGGAGGGAGAGAGAGGGGGCAGAGAGAGAGGGGGAGAGACAGAGGGGGGCAGAGAGAGAGTGGGAGGGAGAGAGAGGGGCAGAGAGAGAGTGGGAGGGAGAGAGAAAGAGAGAGGACAAGACTCCAGCCCACTTGTTGGCAGAGATCTCCTAGCTCTGTAGTGCTCCGAGTTAAAAGCAACAGTGTGTTAGCATGTTTGCACGTGGAATCGATTGACGCAGACACAGAGAGTGTGAAAACAACCTCTCTCTTTCAGCCTTCACTGGAAGGGGATTAGTGTTTCAAACCCTCACCACAAATTGTTTATTAAATGTAAAATCATTATCTTTAAGGGAGGAGGTAGAGATTCTCTTCAGTGTCAGAGTATATTTCCCATCATGAGAAGACAAGAGAGATGTTATGGCTGTATAGTAAACATTCTCTCTATCCAGGAGGTGAAGACCCTGGGAAACGGTTGATTCTCATTGTACCGACCCTGGGAAACGACTGTTGATTCTCATTGTACCAACCCTGGGAAACGGTTGATTCTCATTGTACCGACCCTGGGAAACTGTTGATTCTCATTGTACCAACCCTGGGAAACGGTTGATTCTCATTGTACCGACCCTGGGAAACTGTTGATTCTCATTGTACCGACCCTGGGAAACTGTTGATTCTCATTGTACCGACCCTGGGAAACTGTTGATTCTCATTGTACCAACCCTGGGAAACGGTTGATTCTCATTGTACCGACCCTGGGAAACTGTTGATTCTCATTGTACCAACCCTGGGAAACGGTTGATTCTCATTGTACCGACCCTGGGAAACTGTTGATTCTCATTGTACCGACCCTGGGAAACTGTTGATTCTCATTGTACCGACCCTGGGAAACTGTTGATTCTCATTGTACCAACCCTGGGAAACAGTTGATTCTCATTGTACCGACCCTGGGAAACTGTTGATTCTCATTGTACCGACCCTGGGAAACGGTTGATTCTCATTGTACCGACCCTGGGAAACTGTTGATTCTCATTGTACCGACCCTGGGAAACTGTTGATTCTCATTGTACCGACCCTGGGAAACTGTTGATTCTCATTGTACCAACCCTGGGAAACGGTTGATTCTCATTGTACCGACCCTGGGAAACTGTTGATTCTCATTGTACCGACCCTGGGAAACGGTTGATTCTCATTGTACCAACATGGAGTATGTGTTGTGGAGTGTTTTGAGTGTGGTTTGAGTGTGTTTTGAGTGTGTTTTGAGTGTGGTTTGAGTGTGCGAGTGGAGAATTGGGATGGGGAGGGGGGGGGGGGTTCAGGGTGTGTGTATACGAATGAACTGTTGATTCTCAGAGAAGAGACACACCATCATCACCCACAGAGAAGAAGTGTGTTTTAGTCTGGGGCTGTATTTGAGGTGTGGCGTTTCCTCTCTCCTTCTCTTCTTCTCTTCCAGTCTTCTTTCCTTTCTTCCCTGGTGTTGTTAAATGTGTTATAATACAGTATCGAACTCATCGCCACACTGCAGTTGAAAACTGCGGCAAGTTGAAAAACACAGAAAGATGATGCAATAGAAAGACAACCCTGAGTCTCCTCTCACAGAGCCCTGCACTCTATACTCTACCCTTCTCCTGAGTCTCCTCTCACAGAGCCCTGCACTCTATACTCTACCCTTCTCCTGAGTCTCCCCTCACAGAGCCCTGCACTCTATACTCTACCCTTCTCCTGAGTCTCCTCTCACAGAGCCCTGCACTCTATACTCTACCCTTCTCCTGAGTCTCCTCTCACAGAGCCCTGCACTCTATACTCTACCCTTCTCCTGAGTCTCCTCTCACAGAGCCCTGCACTCTATACTCTACCCTTCTCCTGAGTCTCCTCTCACAGAGCCCTGCACTCTATACTCTACCCTTCTCCTGAGTCTCCTCTCACAGAGCCCTGCACTCTATACTCTACCCTTCTCCTGAGTCTCCTCTCACAGAGCCCTGCACTCTATCCTCTACCCTTCTCCTCACAGAGCCCAGCACTCTATACTCTACCCTTCTCCTCACAGAGCCCTGCACTCTATACTCTACCCTTCTCCTGAGTCTCCTCTCACAGAGCCCAGCGCTCTATACTCTACCCTTCTCCTGAGTCTCCTCTCACAGAGCCCAGCACTCTATACTCTACCCTTCTCCTGAGTCTCCTCTCACAGAGCCCTGCACTCTATACTCTACCCTTCTCCTGAGTCTCCTCTCACAGAGCCCTGCACTCTATACTCGACCCTTCTCCTGAGTCTCCTCTCACAGAGCCCTGCACTCTATACTCTACCCTTCTCCTGAGTCTCCTCTCACAGAGCCCAGCGCTCTATACTCTACCCTTCTCCTGAGTCTCCTCTCACAGAGCCCTGCACTCTATCCTCTACCCTTCTCCTCACAGAGCCCTGCACTCTATACTCTACCCTTCTCAATAACCACACTATAATAAAAGTTTGTTACAGTGGTGTGTGTGTGTTATGATGTGTTTGTTAAGGTGTGTGTGTGTTACAGTGTGTGTATATGTATGCTAAGATAAGTGTGTGATACAGGGTGTGTGTGTGTGTGTGTGTGTGTGTGTGTGTTTTACAGGGTGTGTGTGAACAGGGTGTGTATGTGTATACTAAGATGTGTCTGTGATACAGGGTGTGTGTGTGTGTTATGGTGTGTGTGATACAGGGTGTGTGTGATACAGGGTGTGTGTGTGTGTATGCTAAGATGTGTGTGTGAACAGGGTGTGTAAGTGTATACTAAGATGTGTGTGTGATACAGGGTGTATGTGTGTGTTATGGTGTCTGTGATACAGGGTGTGTGTGTGTGTTATGGTGTCTGTGATACAGGGTGTGTGTGTGTGTGTGTGTTATGATGTGTGTGATACAGGGTGTGTGTGTGTGTGTTATGGTGTGTGTGATACAGGGTGTGTGTGTGTGTGTTATGGTGTGTGTGATACAGGGTGTGTGTGTTTGTTTAATGTGTGTAGTGTCATCTTACTCGAGCCTAGCCTTAATATAACGTTATTCAGTACCGGCCCCCAGGGGTCAAATATAACGTTATTCAGTACCGGCCCCCAGAGGAGGGGAGAAGTTCTCAAATATGAGAACTCACTACGACCATACTGATCAGAGAAGGATCGCTGTTAGTTTCTGTGAGGAGGTTTAACTATAAGAAATGGATGTCTACCATAGTAGACATATTACACAGTGGACATCTAACATAGTGGATATAGTGGATATCTACCATAGTGGATATCTACCATAGTAGATATCTACCATAGTGGATATAGTAGATACTGAATCTAACATAGTGGATATCTACCATAGTGGATATCTACCATAGTGGATATAGTAGATACTGTATCTAACATAGTGGATATCTAACACAGTGGATATCTACCATAGTGGATATAGTAGATACTGTATCTAACATAGTGGATATCTAACACAGTGGATATCTACCATAGTGGATATAGTAGATACTGTATCTAACATAGTGGATATCTAACATAGTGGATATCTACCATAGTGGATATACTAGATACTGAATCTAACATAGTGGATATCTAGCATAGTGGATATCTAACATAGTGGATATCTAACACAGTGGATATAGTAGATACTGTATCTAACATAGTGGATATCTAACACAGTGGATATCTACCATAGTGGATATAGTAGATACTGTATCTAACATAGTGGATATCTAACACAGTGGATATCTACCATAGTGGATATAGTAGATACTGTATCTAACATAGTGGATATCTAACATAGTGGATATCTACCATAGTGGATATACTAGATCCTGAATCTAACATAGTGGATATCTAACATAGTGGATATCTAACACAGTGGATATCTAACACAGTGGATATCTAACACAGTGGATATCTAACATAGTGGATATAGTAGATACTGTATCTAACATAGTGGATATCTAACATAGTGGATATCTACCATAGTGGATATAGTAGATACTGTATCTAACATAGTGGATATCTAACATAGTGGATATCTACCATAGTGGATATAGTAGATACTGAATCTAACATAGTGGATATCTAGCATAGTGGATATCTAACATAGTGGATATCTAACACAGTGGATATCTAACACAGTGGATATCTAACACAGTGGATATCTAACATAGTGGATATAGTAGATACTGTATCTAACATAGTGGATATCTAACATAGTGGATATCTAACACAGTGGATATCTAACACAGTGGATATCTAACATAGTGAATATCTAACATAGTGGATATAGTAGATACTGTAGCTAACATAGTGGATATCTATCACAGTGGATATCTAACAGTGGATATAGTAGATACTGTATCTAACATAGTGGATATCTAACATAGTGGATATCTACCATAGTGGATATACTAGATCCTGAATCTAACATAGTGGATATCTAACATAGTGGATATCTAACACAGTGGATATCTAACACAGTGGATATCTAACACAGTGGATATCTAACATAGTGGATATCTAACAGAGTGGACATCTAACATAGTGAATATCTAACATAGTGGATATAGTAGATACTGTATCTAACATAGTGAATATCTAACATAGTGGATATAGTAGATACTGTATCTAACATAGTGGATATCTAACATAGTAGATATCTAACACAGTGGATATCTAACACAGTGGATATCTAACATAGTGGATATTGTAGATACTGTATCTAACATAGTGGATATCTAACATAGTGGATATCTAACACAGTTGATATCTAACATAGTGGATATCTAACATAGTGGATATAGTAGATACTGTATCTAACATAGTGGATATCTAACATAGTGGATATAGTAGATACTGTATCTAACATAGTGGATATCTAAGTGAATAGGCATAACTTCATCTGCCAATTGTCCTAATCAGTATTTACATAACTCCTATTCTGAAAGGATGTTGTGAAATCTACAGAAGTCCCAATGTAAACAGACCCTACCATCTCTCTCACACGCACACAAACACACTCCCGCGCAGCAGTGTGTGTGATTATGCAGTAGTATGGTAGTTCCTGCTTACGCCATATTTCATCATTATTACTGAAGGAAAAACTCTCCTCTATTGATCTGATGCTGCTTCTAATCTCTCTCTCCTCTCGTTCACGCTCTTCATCCCTCTCTTCTTTCTTCATCTCCCTCCCTCTTTCGCTCTCCTCTCTTTCACGCTCTTCATCCCTCTCTCTTCTTTCTTCATCTTCCTCCCTCTCTCTCGCTCTTCATCTCTCTCCTCTCTGTCATGCTCTTCATCCCTCTCTCTTCTTTCTTCATCTCCCTCCCTCTTTCGCTCTCCTCTCTTTCACGCTCTTCATCCCTCTCTCTTTCACGCTCTTCATCCCTCTCTCTTTCTTCATCTTCCTCCCTCTCTCTCGCTCTTCATCTCTCTCCTCTCTGTCATGCTCTTCATCCCTCTCTCTTCTTTCTTCATCTTCCTCCCTCTTTCTCTCTCCTCTCTTTCATGTGCTTCATCCCTCTTCTTTCTTCATCTTCCTCCCTCTTTCTCTCTCCTCTCTTTCATGCTCTTCATCCCTTTTTCTTTCCTCATCTCCCTCTCCCTCTTTCTCTCTCCCTCCCTCCCTCTTCCTTTCTTCTCCCTCAATCTCGCTCTCTCCTTCTCTCTCTGTTCCTCCCTCTCTCTCCATATCTCCCTCTCTTCCTGCTCCCTCTCTCTTTCTCCATTTCCTCTCTCTCGACTAACAGCTTTTAAGTTTTCCTCAGCATATCGTATCATATCATATCATATAGTAGTGTATCATATCATATAGACCAGTTTCAAACACATCCCAGTGGTAAACAAGATCATGATTAGCACACACACAATAAAACAAACACAAACACATAGCCTAGTCCCCAAAAACGATCCAGGAATGCAAAGCACACTCATCCATAAGGTGAAGCCTAAACAAACAGAACAGCACACACACGCCAGAGGGATAATGATTACCCTGAGAGGGTGTTTGTTCAGAACCACCTGCCACGTTACTCATAAAGAGACATAAACTCAGTCCTCTCACTGTCAACTGCGTTTATTTTCCACAAACTTAACATGTGTAAATAAGATTCAACAACTGAGACATAAAATGAACAAGTTCCACAGACATGTGAATAACAGAAATGGAATAATGTGTCCCTGAACAAAGAGGGGGTCAAAATCAAAAGTAACAGTCAGTATCTGGTGTGGCCACCAGCTGCAATAAGTACTGCAGTGCATCTCCTTCTCATGGACTGCACCAGATGTGCCAGTTCTTGCTGTGAGATGTTACCCCACTCTTCCGCCAAGGCACCTGCAAGTTCCCGGACATTTCTGGGGGGAATGGCCCTAGCCCTCACCCTCCGATCCAACAGGTCCCAGACATGCTGAATGGGATTGAGATCCGGGCTCTTCGCTGGCCATGGCAGAACACTGACATTCCTGTCTTTCAGGAAATCATGCACAGAACGAGCAGTATGGCTGGTGGCATTGTCATGCTGGAGGGTCATGTCAGGATGAGCCTGCAGGAAAGGTACCACATGAGGGAGGAGGATGTCTTCCCTGTAACGGACAGCTTTGAGATTGCCTGCAATGAAGACAAGCTCAGTCCGATGATGCTGTGACACACCGCCCCAGACCATGACGGACCCTCCACCTCCAAATCGATCCCACTCCAGAGTACAGGCCTCGGTGTAACGCTCATTCCTTCGACGATAAACACAAATCCGACCTTCACACCTGGTGAGACAAAACCGCGTCTCGTCAGTGAAGAGCACTTTTTGCCAGTCCTGTTTGGTCCAGCGACGATGGGTTTGTCCCCATAGGCGACATTGTTGCCGGTGATGTCTGGTGAGGACCTGCCTTACAACAGGCCTACAAGCCCTCAGTCCCTCTCAGCCTATTGCAGACAGTCTGAACACTGATGGAGGGAGTGTGCGTTCCTGGTGTAACTCGGGAAGTTGTTGTTGCCATCTTGTACCTGTCCCGTAGGTGTGATGTTCGGATGTACCGATCCTGTGCAGGTGTTGTTACACATGGTCTGCCACTGCAAGAACGATCAGCTGTCCGTCCTGTCTCCCTGTAGCGCTGTCTTAGGCGTCTCACAGTACGGACATAGCAATTTATTGCCCTGGCCACATCTGCAGCCCTCATTCCTCCTTGCAGAATGCCTAAGGCACGTTCATGCAGCTGAGCAGGGACCCTGGGCATCTTTCTTTTGGTGTTTTTCAGTCAGTAGAAAGGACTTTTTAGTGTCCTAAGTTTTCATGCCTACCGTCTGTAAGCTGTTAGTGTCTTAACAACCGTTCCACAGGTGCATGTTCATTAATTGTTTATGGGTCATTGAACCATCAAAGCCTTTACAATGAAAATCTGTGAAGTTATTTGGATTTTTACGAATTATCTTTGAAAGACAGGGTCCTGAAAAAGGGGAGGTTTCATTTTTTGCTGAGTTTATCTTTCCGAGTTCTTACCCTGTGTTTCATCAACTACATTCATCTCTGTCTCCCTCCCTCCCCACACTGAGCATACAAAACATTAGGAACACCTTCCTCATATTGAGTTGCACCTCCTTTTGCCCTCAGAACAGCCTCGTCGGGACTCTATTAGGTGTTGAACGCGTTCCACAGGGATGCTGGCCCATGTTGACTCCAATGCTTCCCACAGTCGTGTCAAGTTGTCTGGATGTCATTTGGGTGGAGGGCCATGCACGATACACACGGGAAACTGTTGAGCGTAAAAAAATCCAGCAGCGTTGCAGTTCTTGACACAAACCGGTGCGCCTGGCACCTACTACCATACCCTGTTCAAAGGCACTTAAATCTTTTGTCTCACCCATTCACCCTCTGAATGGCACACATACACAATCCATGTCTCAATTGTCTCAAGGCTTAAAAATCCTTCTTTAACCCGTCTCCTCCCCTTCATCTACACTGAAGTGGATTTAACAAGTGACATCAATAAGGGATCATAGCTTTCACCTGGATTCACCTGGTCAGTCTGGGTCATGGTATGTTTTGTACACTCCGTGTCCGTAAGGGAGAGAGAAGGAAAAAGTATACAGAGATAAAACACAGAGAAAACAGAGAGCGAGAGCATGTGTGTGTGTATATATATGTGTGTGTATATGTGTGTGTGTATATGTGTGTGTGTGTATATGTGTGTGTATATATGTGTGTGCATGTGTGTATATATGTGTGTGTGTGTGTATGTGTGTGTATGTTACACTGTGACTCTACATCTGGGTTAGACACCTGTTCCACCGTGAGAAAGGCAGTCAAGTTGCAAAATGTTCACTGTAAAAAGAGATACTTTACAATCCTTTCCTGACCTTCAACATACACCTTCCACACACCACCCACCCCACACCACCCACCACGCACCCACCCCCCACCACGCACCCACCCCACACCACCCACCACGCACCCACCCACCCCCAAACACCCACCCGACACCACCCACGCACCCACCCACCCCCCCACACACCCCATACCACCCACACCCCCCCCCACCCATCCGACACCACCCACCCCCCACACACCCCCACCACGCACCCCCCCACCACCCCATACCACCACCCCCCCCCCCCACCCGACACCACCCACCCACCACCCCATACCACCCCCCCCCCCCCCCCCCCCACCCGACACCACCCACCCACCCACTTAGTTTCTTTGAATTGTGTTTCCGCCTGCTGTTACAGCAGCACACACCCAGGGGCTACGCTGCATGTCTCAGTGTCTCGCAGATGTGCACCACACACACACACACACACACACACACAGATTCACACAGCTAAAGGCGCTGTAGTAAGTAACAAGTGAAAACACCATCTGTCAAGTGAGAGAGTTTTCTTCCTCTCAGCATTTTCTCTGGAATGCCTTGAAGACAAAACGCTCCTTGTTCTCCCTCTCTCTCTCTCATTCTATTCCTCCTTTCTTCATCTCTCACTCCATTCTCCCTGCTCCGACACAATCAGCAAAGTTGTGTGTGTGTGAAAAGTTGCTAACATAGGCATCGGTCAGCGTTAAATTACTTGTGAACAACACCAGAGGGATGAGAAATGCAATGGCTAGCACTGATTAAGATGATATGGCACCGTGCGCGTGTGTGTGTGTTTGCTAAGAAGCGTCAACCTTGGAGTGGGGGCGCTTGTTTCTCAAACACAAACAAAACTATTTTATTATCATTATCATTACATGGTGCTTGCTTACTTTAAGCTATGGATTTATATAGGTAAAGCTTGTTCAGCAATCTGAATTGACCGCCGATGTTCAGTTCACCTGAATTTCGACCAATCGTGTAAACACGCCCCATATAACACATAAAGCAAGATTTATATGAATCAACAGTCGCTTATTATAAAAAAAATATATATATAATTTTGAGCCGTGTAGGCTACTGTATTTTCCCACCACTGCAATGGTGTAGCAATATTTAGGCGCAACAGGCACGAACCGTTCCTCCCCCCTCCTCCCGCTAGCTAGACCTTTGTCAGCCCGCCGGTGCCATGTTGCCATGGCTCCCTCGCTCCGTGCCTGTACTCAGCTCGCGCAACCGTCGAGCGAGAAACACAACGTTGTGATGAATCAGCAAGCATGTCTTCCGCTATTGCTGTTACTACCATGGACTCTCTGTGGCTGTCGCGCGAAATAAACCGAAAAAAAACGTTTAGAAATAATAGTTCCCTAAATACGAAATACGGGGAAATTATTTGACACCAATAAAAGGAGAGGTGGAGGCTAGACGTTTTAAACTGTAACCCCCGTGCCCCCTGACACAAAAAAAAACAAATGTCATAAAATTTGCCATGCGTTTGTCTCTTTCACTTTTGACACGCACATGCCTTCTTGGCAATATTAAACTAAGGCACATACAATTAAAGACATCAAGACTAGAAAGTGACGTCGAGTTTACACTATCATCATTATGCAACGTTAACAACTCCCTGAAAACAGCTGTTATGAATCTTACCTCTGAAATAGCAACAGACAGACACACGCTGACCGCGCTCGCGGTTGTTGCGTCCCTATCCAGTGCGGCCCGTTTTCCGCTCCGCTCCGCTTGCTTCCGTTTCAGCACTCGAATACTCGGACAGTTCTTCTGCTGTGAATATCTCCAGCCACCTAACCTATAATCACGTTTTCTAGACAGTTCCAACTCGGCTACACATCCCGAATACACGATATATCTTCCTCTTCCTTATCTAGCTAGGCTACTCTATGTAAACCGATTAACGATGTCTGATTTCTGAAAACCGGGGGGGATTCCCAGTCCCCCCGTAACTCTCGATATGATCAATCTATCTCGCAATGAAGTTATCAAAAATATTCCCAACCGCCACACATGTTGTTCTCTCTGCACTGTAGTGCGATGCTATAGCCTAGCTTACGTTTGACAAGCAAGCCTTTTCTTTGTCTACTTTAGCTGTGAAAGCCCCCACTCAATCTGGTTGGCATGGCTTGTGCATGTAGCCTATGGCTGGCAGGCAGGCTGGCTAACCACCTAATCGTGATGAATCAGCAGCACACAGCACGCAGGGAGGGAGAGAGAGAGAACGGCACAGCACAGTGAGGCTAGCCCTTTAAAACGGCGTGTCTAGCGCTCCAACGGCATGATGTCGCTGCACCCGCAGTCAGCAGCACACACACCCCGGCGGGCGCGACGTAGGAAAGAGTAGAGCAGAGCGCGTGCCCACTCAGCAAAACACAAGCTTCGATTGAGTGGCAACACACTCTCGCACTCACTACTGAATAACGTTATATTTCGGTGTTTTTAAAAGCGTATGAGGAGTGCTAGGCTCGAGTAAGCCGACAACACACACACAAAGACTCTCTCACACACACTGAATCAGTGACAAAGAGTTAGCGTGGACTCACCAAAATGGAACAATTATTGTCCATGTATTAACGATCTATGCAACTTGCAAGAAAATAATTAAAAGGACTGTAGAAGAGGTCCTTCTGTACTTTAGATTATTGAGATACACCCTCTATGTACAGAGAACAAACTGAAGGACTGTAGAAGAGGTCCTTTGTACTTTAGATTATTGAGATACACCCTCTATGTACAGAGAACAAACTGAAGGACTGTAGATGAGATACACCCTCTATGTACAGAGAACAAACTGAAGGACTGTAGATGAGGTCCTTCTATACTTTAGATTATTGAGATACACCCTCTATGTACAGAGAACAAACTGAAGGACTGTAGACGAGGTACACCCTCTATGTACAGAGAACAAACTGAAGGACTGTAGATGAGATACACCCTCTATGTACAGAGAACAAACTGAAGGACTGTAGAAGAGGTCCTTCTATACTTTAGATTATTGAGATACACCCTCTATGTACAGAGAACAAACTGAAGGACTGTAGACGAGGTCATTCTGTACTTTAGATTATTGAGATACACCCTCTATGTACAGAGAACAAACTTCACAGTCGGCTACAGGTAGATGCCGTTCTACAGTACGTTCCACAGAGGGCCAGCGATTTTCGCTCCTCCCTTGTACTTGATTGATGAATTAAGGTCAGTAATTAGTAAAGAACTCCCCTCACCTGGTTGTCCAGGTCTTAACTGAAAGGACAAAACAAAACCTGCAGACACTAGGCCCTGCAGTTCCAGAGGGAGGTGTTTCTCCCAGGGTCCTTGAGCTTTGGGGGCACTATGGTGTTGAACGCTAAGCTGTAGTCAATGAACAGCATTCTCACAGAGGTGTGAGAATCCTTCCTCCTGAAAACCCACTGCACACTAGGCCCTCCATGGAATGAGTTTGACACCCCTGGTCTAAACTACGTTATCTTTCTCTCTTTGTCGTCTTTCATCGGCAGTGTACAGAACAAAACTTGGCGAGAAAAGAGGAGACAAGAGGGGGAGGAGGAGAGTAGGGAGAGAGGTGAGAGGGAGAGAGGAGAGGGAAGGAGAGGGGGAGAGGAGAGAGGGGGAGAGGAGAGAGAGGAGAGGGAAGGAGAGGGGGAGAGGAGAGGGAAGGAGAGGGGGAGAGGAGAGAGAGAGGAGAGGGGGAGAGGAGAGAGAGAGGAGAGGGAGAGAGAGGAGAGAGAGAGGAGAGGGGGAGAAGAGAGGGAGAGAGGAGAGAGAGAGAGAGAGGAGAGGAGAGGGGGAGAGGGAGAAGAGAGGGGGAGAGGAGAGGGGGAGAGGAGAGGGAGAGAGGAGAGGGAGATGGAGAGAGGGGAGAGAGATGAGAGGGAGAGAAGGAGAGGGGGAGAGGATGCCACTTTAGATGACTACCCATAATAGCTAGATCTGTACATAAACTATAGATCTGTCTAGATCTGTACATAAACTATAGATCTGTCTAGATCTGTACATAAACTATAGATCTGTCTAGATCTGTACATAAACTATAGATCTGTCTAGATCTGTACATAAACTATAGATCTGTCTAGATCTGTACATAAACTATAGTTCTGTCTAGATCTGTCCATAAAATATAGATCTGTCTAGATCTGTACATAAACTATAGATCTGTCTAGATCTGTCCATAAAATATAGTTCTGTCTAGATCTGTACATAAACTATAGATCTGTCTAGATCTGTACATAAACTATAGATCTGTCTCGTTTAGGACTAGGTCCAGTTGAAAGACGCCTAAAATAACCGTTTGAAGGAATTTGTCCCAAAATGGCACCCTATTCCATTTATAGTGCACTACTTTTAGCTACAACCCTATGGTCCCTGGTCAAAAGTAGTGCACTATATAGGGAATAGGGTTCCATTTGGAACACAAACAATGTCAGAACCACAAAGAGAAGCCCAGAGTGCTGACTCACATCCTCCTGTTCTCCCGCTCTCTTTCAATCTCCTGTTCCATCAGCTGCATCTAGAGATACAATATCATCTCTGAGATCAATGTTCTCTCTCTCTCTCTCTCTCTCACACACACACACACACACACACCCACAAACACGTCAGAGGTGAGCCTGTCTGGTCCGTCTTGATGGATAAACAATTTTATGAGATCTGGCTATAGGTCTGAATGAGGTATGGCTATAGGTCTTAATGAGATCTGGCTATAGGTCTGAATGAGATCTGGCTATAGGTCTTAATGAGATCTGGCTATAGGTCTGAATGAGATCTGGCTATAGGTCTGAATGAGATCTGGCTATAGGTCTGAATGAGATCTGGCCATAGGTCTGAATGAGGTATGGTTATAGGTCTGAATGAGGTATGGCCATGGGTCTGAATGAGATCTGGCTATAGGTCTGAATGAGGTATGGCTATAGGTCTGAATGAAATCTGTCTATAGGTCTGAATGAGATCTGGCTATAGGTCTGAATGAGGTATGGGTATAGGTCTGAATGAGATCTGGCTATAGGTCTGAATTAGGTATCATCCTGTAAATCCAATCCGACCCTGTACCTGGACAGCTACCCTCCTGTATGTTTTTGCTCCAACCGTAATCTAGCGCACCTGATTCTAATAATTAGCTGGTTGATCAGCTGCATCAGGTTAGTTACAACTGGGGTCGGAGTGAAAACCTCCAGGAGGGTCTCTCTCCAGGAACAGGGTCGGAGTGAAAACCTCCAGGAGGGTCTCTCTCCAGGAACAGGGTCGGAGTGAAAACCTCCAGGAGGGTATCTCTCCAGGAACAGGGTCGGAGTGAAAACCTCCAGGAGGGTATCTCTCCAGGAACAGGGTCGGAGTGAAAACCTCCAGGAGGGTATCTCTCCAGGAACAGGGTCGGAGTGAAAACCTCCAGGAGGGTATCTCTCCAGGAACAGGGTCGGAGTGAAAACCTCCAGGAGGGTATCTCTCCAGGAACAGGGTCGGAGTGAAAACCTCCAGGAGGGTATCTCTCCAGGAACAGGGTCGGAGTGAAAACCTCCAGGAGGGTCTCTCTCCAGGAACAGGGTCGGAGTGAAAACCTCCAGGAGGGTATCTCTCCAGGAACAGGGTCGGAGTGAAAACCTCCAGGAGGGTATCTCTCCAGGAACAGGGTCGGAGTGAACACCTCCAGGAGGGTATCTCTCCAGGAACAGGGTCGGAGTGAACCTCCAGGAGGGTATCTCTCAAGGAACAGGGTCGGAGAGTCCTGGCCTAAGACAAGTGGAAAAGAAGGGTCCATTCCTCCTGTTCAAAGGCCTTTGGAATGACACACACACACACTTTGTGGGAGGATTAACCGCTATCGGACTCTCCTCTGCCGACGACACTGTGTGTAGGTGTGTGTGTTATTGAGAGTCAAATGGAAGCCTCTTGAGGAGCAGGACTTATCTCAGCCACAGCGGAGAATAACCTTTCAGAATAAAAGAGGGATTAGTGAACCACTTCAGCGTCTCCAGTACTAACCCTTCCTCCTGAAAACCCACCACACACAAACAGAGGCTGGGTCCCAGATACCACCCTATTCATTTTATAGTGTATTACCGTTGACCAGGGCTCTGGTCCAAATCAGTCAACTATATAGGGAGTAGGGTGGAATTAGGGACGCAGGCAGACAGAGCCTCTGGGGCCGGGAGCGTGGAGTGGGACGCGGGAGACAGTTTTAATCAAGGCCTTTATTTGTATTTTTTTACACACACACTTTAATCAAAGGCCACTTTTAACCGTAATCTAGGTAATCCTGTAGGCTGCAAGCGGTTAGTATTGTTCCGCTGTGATTGGGGAACATTTATCTCCACAGCCGCTTGTCTCCGCGGTTTTCCTGCATATTGTCATTACCTTCCACACCTGGCGCCTCGTAAAGTCTGTCGTCTATTCAAACTGCAGACTTTACAATGGACACGCCGTGGAGGACAACTCTCACACAACATGGTCTTCTGCAGTCATATTTCAGAGGCAAACAAACAATTGGCCTGTGTCCCGTCATATTGTTGAAGGCAATATAAAAGTTATTGTAGAAGTAAAATGAACTTGGATGACTTTCTTTTAGTTTGACTTTAAAAGTTTAGAGGATAAAGGAGAGAAAAAAAAGACAGGAAATGAACCATGATTTGAATTGCAGGAGGGCTAGGGGTCACCCCCATAACAATTTAAATAGCAATGTGCCACCAAAAAGTAGATGTTGACGTTGGGTAACCTCATGACCCCGTCTGGGCATGCTCATTGGCACCCACATTTCCTAGTGCACTACTTTTGACCACAGCCCTATGGGTCCTAGTCAGAAGTGTTGCACTATATAGGGAATAGAATGCCACATGCACCCTGACCTGAACCTCTCCTGGACCTGACATGTCACCCACCTCCTTCAGATTGCCGACAGGGTTCTAAAACCGGCGGCTCGTTTCCTCCCTCGCCAACCAATCAGAATCCGTATCTATGGCAGCGAGGGAAAAACTGTCTGCATCCTGACTCCCAAATGGCACCACATTCCCTGTATAGTAGACAACACTGGACCAGGACCCTCAGAGCACTATGTAGGGAATAGGGTGGAACATTTGGTACACAGCCACTCTTCACAAATGTCTATTTGTATCCGCGGGGGCACTGGGGTTGAAACTTTACCCCGTCTGTCCCCCGTTGAGTATGTGACGATGACGGGCCATGACATCTGTAGAACTGTACTTGTCAAGGCAACAAGGGGGGACACACACACACACGTCCACATACTGTGACTTCCCCTGTGTCTCCAGATGCTGAGTTGAAACAACTGACCAGCTAGAGCTGGGCTGCATCCCAATACTCTATGGTAGGTAGCTTCCTCAACTTGCCTCCTTTCACTAACATATGCTAACTCAATATACAATGTAGGACAGAGCCTTTGGTAATTGACCATACACATTTTCCTAATCAGTATCAAAACATACAAATAAATAGTTCCATGTTAAAGTGACTGACGACAGAGATAAAGTAAATATACTGGAAGGTTAAATCCCACGTTCCCTTTCAGAGAGACATAATAACATGGTAGCATCTTCACTGAAGGATGAGTCTTCCTCACTTAACAGATAGACAGAACATGTCTGCAGATTATCAGATTGTTACATCACGTTGCTGTGGTTACTGAGATGTTGAACACGTCTCCAGGTATGGTTTAGTTCTGGTAATCTATGCAGATGATCAGATTGTTACATCACATTGCTGTGGTTACTGAGATGTTGAACATGTCTCCAGGTCTGGTTTAGTTCTGGTAATCTATGCAGATGATCAGATTGTTACATCACATTGCTGTGGTTACTGAGATGTTGAACACGTCTCCAGGTATGGTTTAGTTCTGGTAATCTATGCAGATGATCAGATTGTTACATCACATTGCTGTGGTTACTGAGATGTTGAACATGTCTCCAGGTCTGGTTTAGTTCTGGTAATCTATGCAGATGATCAGATTGTTACATCACATTGCTGTGGTTACTGAGATGTTGAACATGTCTCCAGGTCTGGTTTAGTTCTGGTAATCTATGCAGATGATCAGATTGTTACATCACGTTGCTGTGGTTACTGAGATGTTGAACATGTCTCCAGGTCTGGTTTAGTTCTGGTAATCTATGCAGATGATCAGATTGTTACATCACGTTGCTGTGGTTACTGAGATGTTGAACATGTCTCCAGGTCTGGTTTAGTTCTGGTAATCTATGCAGATGATCAGATTGTTACATCACATTGCTGTGGTTACTGAGATGTTGAACATGTCTCCAGGTCTGGTTTAGTTCTGGTAATCTATGCAGATGATCAGATTGTTACATCACATTGCTGTGGTTACTGAGATGTTGAACATGTCTCCAGGTCTGGTTTAGTTCTGGTAATCTATGCAGATGATCAGATTGTTACATCACGTTGCTGTGGTTACTGAGATGTTGAACACGTCTCCAGGTCTGGTTTAGTTCTGGTAATCTATGCAGATGATCAGATTGTTACATCACATTGCTGTGGTTACTGAGATGTTGAACATGTCTCCAGGTCTGGTTTAGTTCTGGTAATCTATGCAGATGATCAGATTGTTACATCACATTGCTGTGGTTACTGAGATGTTGAACATGTCTCCAGGTCTGGTTTAGTTCTGGTAATCTATGCAGATGATCAGATTGTTACATCACATTGCTGTGGTTACTGAGATGTTGAACATGTCTCCAGGTCTGGTTTAGTTCTGGTAATCTATGCAGATGATCAGATTGTTACATCACGTTGCTGTGGTTACTGAGATGTTGAACATGTCTCCAGGTCTGGTTTAGTTCTGGTAATCTATGCAGATGATCAGATTGTTACATCACATTGCTGTGGTTACTGAGATGTTGAACACGTCTCCAGGTCTGGTTTAGTTCTGGTAATCTATGCAGATGATCAGAGTGTTACATCACGTTGCTGTGGTTACTGAGATGTTGAACATGTCTCCAGGTCTGGTTTAGTTCTGGTAATCTATGCAGATGATCAGATTGTTACATCACGTTGCTGTGGTTACTGAGATGTTGAACATGTCTCCAGGTCTGGTTTAGTTCTGGTAATCTATGCAGATGATCAGATTGTTACATCACGTTGCTGTGGTTACTGAGATGTTGAACATGTCTCCAGGTCTGGTTTAGTTCTGGTAATCTATGCAGATGATCAGATTGTTACATCACGTTGCTGTGGTTACTGAGATGTTGAACATGTCTCCAGGTATGGTTTAGTTCTGGTAATCTATGCAGATGATCAGATTGTTACATCACATTGCTGTGGTTACTGAGATGTTGAACATGTCTCCAGGTCTGGTTTAGTTCTGGTAATCTATGCAGATGATCAGATTGTTACATCACATTGCTGTGGTTACTGAGATGTTGAACATGTCTCCAGGTCTGGTTTAGTTCTGGTAATCTATGCAGATGATCAGATTGTTACATCACGTTGCTGTGGTTACTGAGATGTTGAACATGTCTCCAGGTCTGGTTTAGTTCTGGTAATCTATGCAGATGATCAGATTGTTACATCACGTTGCTGTGGTTACTGAGATGTTGAACATGTCTCCAGGTATGGTTTAGTTCTGGTAATCTATGCAGATGATCAGATTGTTACATCACGTTGCTGTGGTTACTGAGATGTTGAACACATCTCCAGGTCTGGTTTAGTTCTGGTAATCTATGCAGATTACTAGTGGCTAGTGTTCACTTGTCTGGTGGCTAGTGTTCACTTGTCTGGTGGCTAGTGTTCATTTGTCTGGTGGCTAGAGTTCACTTGTCTGGTGGCTAGAGTTCACTTGTCTGGTGGCTAGTGTTCATTTGTCTGGTGGCTAGTGTTCACTTGTCTGGTGGCTAGTGTTCACTTGTCTGGTGGCTAGTGTTGACTCGTTTGGTGGCTAGTGTTGACTCGTCTGGTGGCTAGTGTTCACTTGTCTGGTGGCTAGTGTTCATTTGTCTGGTGGCTAGTGTTCATTTGTCTGGTGGCTAGTGTTCATTTGTCTGGTGGCTAGTGTTCAGTTGTCTGGTGGCTAGTGTTCATTTGTCTGGTGGCTAGTGTTGACTCGTCTGGTGGCTAGTGTTCACTTGTCTGGTGGCTAGTGTTCATTTGTCTGGTGGCTAGTGTTCATTTGTCTGGTGGCTAGTGTTCAGTTGTCTGGTGGCTAGTGTTCAGTTGTCTGGTGGCTAGTGTTCAGTTGTCTGGTGGCTAGTGTTCATTTGTCTGGTGGCTAGTGTTCAGTTGTCTGGTGGCTAGTGTTCAGTTGTCTGGTGGCTAGTGCTCATTTGTCTGGTGGCTAGTGTTCATTTGTCTGGTGGCTAGTGTTCATTTGTCTGGTGGCTAGTGTTCATTTGTCTGGTGGCTAGTGTTCATTTGTCTGGTGGCTAGTGTTCATTTGTCTGGTGGCTAGTGTTTATTTTTTGTCCTGATGGTGACCACAACATACGGACAATAGAATATGTAAAAAAACAAAAACTCAAAACAATTGTTGTTCAGTCAGTCCATAAAATAACACTGTAGGTCAAGAATAATGACAAGAAAATCACAACAAGCCAAATAAAAGGCTTTTCATGGCATGATCTGGCTTCATAGAAAATACATTGTAACTGTCTGTATAGTACACTTGGTGTAAATCCCAAATGGCAGCCTATTTCCTTTATAGTGCACTACCTTTGACCCCTATTGGGGAGGGGGAGAATAGGGTGCAATTTGGGACACTACCTTAGAAACGGCTTGCCTAGGTACCCAAACGCCTTGCTCCCGTGAAAACGAGTATCTGAGTATCCCGCCCCTGACAGGTTTTCCTGAACACAAAGGTTCCGATTGGTCCCAGAAACAAATGGGTTGGGCCAGAGTCAAAGCACACGTGAGTAAAGAGGTGTTTTAAAAAAAAAATTGTCATTGGCTTTGATGCTCTGATTGGTTCGAGGTGATCCAATCGCTGATCACTTTTGTACAACATCCCTCATTATGACGTCACCACAAACAACTTCAACGTGTGCAGTGAACAGAGCAGTGGGAAGAATTCAGTTTGAGTCATCAGGCAAAAAAATACATCACTGAAGCCATCTGTTGCCTGCTTCGGCTGCAGGGGCAACATTAAAAAGAAAACGCTCAGAAAGAAATGCATTGAAAAGAACAGATTCTATGAATTCCTCTGTCATGCAGAATAAGGAATCATGTCAGCTCTATGCATTGCATTTCTATCTGAAATATTCACTGATGTTTTGGCCCATTGGGTCGTTATCACCGCGGAGACACACATCCTCAGACAGACTGAAGACAAGGTAGACAGGCGGCATGTTGTACATGCATTTCTGTTCACGTGTGTGTACACGGACTCCCTGTCAGACAAGGCTATGGGTCTGTGCAAGCTGCATTTACAAATTTTGAGAGAAAGAGAGTGTGTGTGTGTCCATCCATCGCTGTTCTTCTTGACAGGTCCTGGGGGGTTTCTCCTGACGCGGATTCCTGGTGTTATAGGTGGTGTGTGTGTGTCTCAATCTCAGTTGTTCTTCTTGACAGGTCCTGGGGGGTTTCTCCTGAGGCTGAGTCCTGGCTTGCCGTTGGCCCCTGACCCCTGGCTGACCCCAGGCTGCTGCAGGACCTTGTCCAGGGTGGTCTTCTTAATGGCTGCCGGGGAGATGCGCTCCTGGTCCGCTAGGAACTGCAGCTCCCTGAGGAGGAGGGGAGGAGGTAAGTCAGCATGTCTGTGTGTGCCTGGTTTCAGGTGTGTGTCTCCCCCCCTCACCGTGTCCTGATACAAGAAGCCTCCACGGCGTTGATGAGCAGACTGCGGAATCCGCCACTCTCCATCACGTGCAGGGCGTGGATGGTGGCTCCCCCAGGGGAACACACGTTGTCCTTCAGCTGGCCAGGGTGCAGCTCAGAGTCCAACAACATCTTAGCTGCTCCCTGTGGGTGAAGAAGGAGAGACAGACAGAGGGAGGGAGTCACCATCAGTCAACCACAAAACCAGCAAGGGCATCATATTGACTCCATTTAGATTTTAGAATTAAAATGGGAGCTGGGGTGGGGGGGTGGGGTAGTAAGCAAAAACAGTTCAAAGGTCATCATTATTTACAATCTGGGGTTAGCCCGGGACTAAGCGAGTGTTCACACATTGTAAAGTGGGATAGCATCCACCTTAGCACAAGCTAGCTGCCCTGCTCCAGAGTAGCGTTAGCTCAGACAGCGCACACTAGCCCCAAAAATACCGCGCTCACTAGCCCCAGAAACACCGCGCTCACTAGCCCCAGAAACACCGCGCTCACTAGCCCCAGAAACACCGCGCTCACTAGCCCCAGAAACACCGCGCTCACTAGCCCCAGAAACACCGCGCTCACTAGCCCCAGAAACACCACGCACACTAGCCCCAGAAACACCGTGCACACTAGCCCCAGAAACACCGTGCACACTAGCCCCAGAAACACCACGCACACTAGCCCCAGAAACACCGCGCACACTAGCCTCAAAAACACCGTGCACACTAGCCCCAGAAACACCGCGCACACTAGCCCCAGAAACACCGCGCACACTAACTAGCCCCAGAAACACCGCGCACACTAACTAGCCCCAGAAACACCGCGCACACTCACTAGCCCCAGAAACACCGCGCACACTCACTAGCCCCAGAAACACCGCGCACACTCACTAGCCCCAGAAACACAGCGCACACCAGCCCCAGAAACACCGCGCACACTAACTAGCCCCAGAAACACCGCGCACACTAACTAGCCCCAGAAACACCGCGCACACTAACTAGCCCCAGAAACACCGCGCACACTCACTAGCCCCAGAAACACCGCGCACACTAGCCCCAGAAACACCGTGCACACTAGCCCCAGAAACACCTCGCACACTAGCCCCAGAAACACCTCGCACACTAGCCCCAGAAACACAGCGCACACTCACTAGCCCCAGAAACACAGCGCACACTCACTAGCCCCAGAAACACCGCGCACACTCACTAGCCCCAGAAACACCACGCACACTAGCCCCAGAAACACCGCGCACACTAGCCCCAGAAACACCGCGCACACCAGCCCCAGAAACACAGCGCACACTAGCCCCAGAAACACCGCGCACACCAGCCCCAGAAACACCGCGCACACTAGCCCCAGAAACACCGCGCACACTAGCCCCAGAAACACCGCGCACACTAGCCCCAGAAACACCGTGCATAAATTGCCAGTGAGTGTGAATCCGGGTCAAGAACATCGCCTAGAATGGTCACTGTCCAATCACAATCCCTTAATGTACATACGCTTGTGATGCGTTCTGCGCGTTACATTGAAACTATTCCATCTGAGGACAAAACACTTTCATCCGGGCATAAACATTGGTTGCTATGCCTAACAGAAATGGTTGCTATGTAGCAGGCTGGCTAACGTCTTCTTACTCAGCCAACTAAAGCTAAAAACTCTACAGCTGGAAGAGCAGCAAACGCTCCATTTTCATTTATTTCATAGATTTAATATTGACATTTACTGTAATTGGATATATCCATGATAATATTATTATTGTTGCATGATTTCGCCGGGATCAGAAAAGTTGCCGTCTCGTTCGTGCACAGCATCGTCTTTACAGGGGTGAGATCTAATTTCATAAGTGAAAAATTATTTAAGGTCAGGCAGACAGCAAGGTTTATACAAACTAGTACCGTTGGAAATCAAATGCTAGTCTAGAAGCAATGTGAAATAATGTGTTAATAAACGTCGTATTGCTTATAACATTGGTCCCGTGTCAGATGTGTTGGTTGCATGTTGTGTTTGTCCGTTAGCTCAGGCCTAAGGAATACAAGTGACTCCGTAGCTTAGTCCAGAGGTAGCAAATGCTTGTGTGAACACAGGTTAATTAAGCTACCCCGGGACCAGTCTAGTCTGGGGCTAAGAACAATGCAGTGTGACAATGTTTTAAATGTGCTCTATACAGGCAACAAAGTGAAATTCCAACGCTAAAAAATGTCATGTTGAATTCAGAAAAACGGTCCTCCATTCTACTACTGTTACTCTGGTCTGTCTGGTGTAACGATGGGTTGCTGTTTGGGCTCTGGTCTGTCTGGTGTAACGATGGGTTGCTGTTTGGGCTCTGATTGTCTGGTATAACGATGGGTTGCTGTTTGGGCTCTGGTCTGTCTGGTGTAACGATGGGTAGCTGTTTGGGTTCTGGTCTGTCTGGTATAACGTTGGGTTGCTGTTTGGGCTCTGATTGTCTGGTGTAACGATGGGTTGCTGTTTGGGCTCTGGTCTGTCTGGTGTAATGATGGGTAGCTGTTTGGGCTCTGATTGTCTGGTGTAACGATGGGTTGCTGTTTGGGCTCTGGTCTGTCTGGTGTAACGATGGGTAGCTGTTTGGGTTCTGGTCTGTCTGGTATAACGTTGGGTTGCTGTTTGGGCTCTGATTGTCTGGTGTAACGATGGGTTGCTGTTTGGGCTCTGGTCTGTCTGGTGTAACGATGGGTTGCTGTTTGGGCTCTGGTCTGTCTGGTGTAACGATGGGTTGCTGTTTGGGCTCTGGTCTGTCTGGTGTAACGATGGGTTGCTGTTTGGGCTCTGATTGTCTGGTGTAACGATGGGTTGCTGTTAGTACAGTACTGACCAGTTAGACCTGAGCTGTAATGATATGTGACAGTGTAATGATATGATGTTACTGACCAGTTAGACCTGAGCTGTAATGATATGTTACAGTGTAATGATGTGACAGTGTAATGATATGATGTTACTGACCAGTTAGACCTGAGCTGTAATGATATGCGACAGTGTAATGATATGATGTTACTGACCAGTTAGACCTGAGCTGTAATGATATGTGACAGTGTAATGAATGATATGTGACAGTGTGATGATATGTTACAGTGTGATGATATGTTACAGTGTGATGATATGTTACAGTGTGATGATATGTGACAGTGTAATGATATGATGTTACTGACCAGTTAGACCTGAGCTGTAATGATATGTGAGTGTAATGATATGTTACAGTGTGATGATATGTGACAGTGTGATGATATGTGACAGTGTGATGATATGTGACAGTGTAATGATATGTGACAGTGTGATGATATGTGACAGTGTGATGATATGTGACAGTGTGATGATATGTGACAGTGTGATGATATGTGACAGTGTAATGATATGTGACAGTGTAATGATATGTGACAGTGTAATGAATGATATGTTACAGTGTGATGATATGTGACAATGTGATGATATGTGACAGTGTAATGATATGTGACAGTGTAATGATATGTGACAGTGTAATGATATGTGACAGTGTAATGATATGTTACAGTGTAATGATGTGACAGTGTAATGATATGATGTTACTGACCAGTTAGACCTGAGCTGTAATGATATGTGACAGTGTGATGATATGTGACAGTGTAATGATATGTGACAGTGTAATGATATGATGTTACTGACCAGTTAGACCTGAGCTGTAATGATATGTGACAGTGTAATGATATGATGTTACTGACCAGTTAGACCTGAGCTGTAATGATATGTGACAGTGTAATGAATGATATGTTACAGTGTAATGATATGTGACAGTGTGATGATATGTTACAGTGTGGTGATATGTGACAGTGTAATGATATGATGTTACTGACCAGTTAGACCTGAGCTGTAATGATATGTGACAGTGTAATGATATGATATGTTACAGTGTGATGATATGTGACAGTGTAATGATATGTGACAGTGTAATGATATGTGACAGTGTAATGATATGTGACAGTGTAATGATATGTGACAGTGTAATGATATGTGACAGTGTAATGATATGTGACAGTGTAATGATATGTTACAGTGTAATGATATGATGTTACTGACCAGTTAGACCTGAGCTGTAATGATATGTGACAGTGTAATGAATGATATGTTACAGTGTGATGATATGTGACAGTGTGATGATATGTGACAGTGTAATGATATGTGACAGTGTGATGATATGTGACAGTGTGATGATATGTGACAGTGTAATGATATGTGACAGTGTAATGATATGTGACAGTGTAATGATATGTGACAGTGTAATGAATGATATGTTACAGTGTAATGATATGTGACAGTGTGATGATATGTTACAGTGTGGTGATATGTGACAGTGTAATGATATGATGTTACTGACCAGTTAGACCTGAGCTGTAATGATATGTGACAGTGTGATGATATGTGACAGTGTAATGATATGTTACTGACCAGTTAGACCTGAGCTGAAATGATATGTGACAGTGTAATGATATGTTACAGTGTAATGATATGATGTTACTGACCAGTTAGACCTGAGCTGTAATGATATGTGACAGTGTAATGAATGATATGTTACAGTGTAATGATATGTGACAGTGTGATGATATGTTACAGTGTGATGATATGTTACAGTGTGGTGATATGTGACAGTGTGATGATATGATGTTACTGACCAGTTAGACCTGAGCTGTAATGATATGTGACAGTGTAATGAATGATATGTTACAGTGTAATGATATGTGACAGTGTGATGATATGTTACAGTGTGGTGATATGTGACAGTGTGATGATATGTGACAGTGTAATGATATGTGACAGTGTGATGATATGTGACAGTGTGATGATATGTTACAGTGTGATGATATGTGACAGTGTGATGATATGTGACAGTGTAATGATATGTGACAGTGTAATGATATGTGACAGTGTAATGATATGTGACAGTGTAATGAATGATATGTTACAGTGTAATGATATGTGACAGTGTGGTGATATGTGACAGTGTAATGATATGATGTTACTGACCAGTTAGACCTGAGCTGTAATGATATGTGACAGTGTAATGATATGATGTTACTGACCAGTTAGACCTGAGCTGTAATGATATATGTGACAGTGTGACGACATGTTACAGTGTAATGATATGTGACAGTGTGATGATATGTGACAGTGTGATGATATGTGACAGTGTAATGATGTGACAGTGTAATGATATGATGTTACTGACCAGTCAGACCTGAGCTGTAATGATATATGTGACAGTGTGACGATATGTTACAGTGTAATGATATGTTACAGTGTGATGATATGTTACAGTGTGATGATATGTGACAGTGTAATGATGTGGCAGTGTAATGATATGTGACAGTGTAATGATATGATGTTCCTGACCAGTTAGACCTGAGCTGTAATGATATATGTGACAGTGTGACGATATGTTACAGTGTAATGATATGTGACAGTGTGATGATATGTGACAGTGTAATGATGTGGCAGTGTAATGATATGTGACAGTGTAATGATATGATGTTACTGACCAGTTAGACCTGAGCTGTAATGATATGTGACAGTGTAATGATATGTGACAGTGTAATGATGTGTGACAGTGTAATGATGTGTGACAGTGTAATGATGTGTGACAGTGTAATGATGTGTGACAGTGTAATGATGTGTGACAGTGTGATGATATGTGACAGTGTAATGATGTGTGACAGTGTAATGATGTGTGACAGTGTAATGATGTGTGACAGTGTAATGATGTGTGACAGTGTAATGATGTGTGACAGTGTAATGATGTGTGACAGTGTGATACTATGATGTTACTGACCAGTAGTGCCTGAGCTCCCAGTCTGACCGCTAGTCTCCTGGGTAGACCCATCTTCACCCCTCCATCGGCTAGGGCATCCAGAGCTGTGAACGCCTGTCATCACACACACAAGCACTTCTTTATTTAGGCCAGAAATCACTCACTGAGATACATTGTGAGTGGGTTCTTAGCAGTGTGTAATTTGTATGGAGGAAGGTCAACAGTGACTCACCCCCTCTACCCCTCTATGATAGGTCAGTGACTCACGTAGGCATGGCCAGGCCCCTCTACCCCTCTATGATAGGTCAGTGACTCACGTAGGCATGGCCAGGCCCCTCTACCCCTCTATGATAGGTCAGTGCCTCACGTAGGCATGGCCAGGCCCCTCTAGGATAGGTCAGTGACTCATGTAGGCATGGCCAGGCCCCTCTAGGATAGGTCAGTGACTCACGTAGGCATGGCCAGGCCCCTCTACCCCTCTATGATAGGTCAGTGACTCACGTAGGAATGGCCAGGCCCCTCTACCCCTCTATGATAGGTCAGTGATTCACTTAGGCATGGCCAGGCCCCTCTACGATAGGTCAGTGACTCACGTAGGCATGGCCAGGCCCCTCTACCCCTCTATGATAGGTCAGTGACTCACGTAGGCATGGCCAGGCCCCTCTACCCCTCTATTATAGGTCAGTAACTCACGTAGGCGGGGCCGCTGCCACTGAGGCCGGTGACGGCATCGATAAGGTCCTCCTCCACCTCTGTACAGAACCCAACACTGGCCATCAGCTGTTCCAACAACTTACCATCCTCCACCTGGGGGGGGGGGCGGGGGGGGGGAAATGGGGAAAGAGAGAGAACGGTATTAAGATAAGAGATGGAGATTTTACCCTCATTTCACTGTAGAAATACTTTTTTGAAACGGAGACAGGTTCACCCGGTTTTCTTCTGTTTGGTGCCTAAAGAATGTGTGTGTGTGTGTGTACCTCAGCATGTGCCTAGTTAATGTGTGTGTGCCTCAGCATGTGCCTAGTTAATGTGTGTGTGTGTGTACCTCAGCATGTGCCTAGTTAATGTGTGTGTGTGTACCTCAGCATGTGCCTAAAGAATGTGTGTGTGTGTGTGTACCTCAGCATGTGCCTAGTTAATGTGTGTGTGTGTACCTCAGCATGTGCCTAGTTAATGTGTGTGTGTGTACCTCAGAATGTGCCTAGTTAATGTGTGTGTGTGTACCTCAGCATGTGCCTAGTTAATGTGTGTGTGTGTACCTCAGAATGTGCCTAGTTAATGTGTGTGTGTGTACCTCAGCATGTGCCTAGTTAATGTGTGTGTGTGTACCTCAGAATGTGCCTAGTTAATGTGTGTGTGTGTACCTCAGCATGTGCCTAGTTAATGTGTGTGTGTGTGTACCTCAGCATGTGCCTAGTTAATGTGTGTGTGTGCCTCAGCATGTGCCTAGTTAATGTGTGTGTGTGTGTACCTCAGCATGTGCCTAGTTAATGTGTGTGTGTGTACCTCAGCATGTGCCTAGTTAATGTGTGTGTGCCTCAGCATGTGCCTAGTTAATGTGTGTGTGTGTGTACCTCAGCATGTGCCTAGTTAATGTGTGTGTGTGTACCTCAGCATGTGCCTAGTTAATGTGTGTGTGTGTGTACCTCAGCATGTGCCTAGTTAATGTGTGTGTGTGTGCCTCAGCATGTGCCTAGTTAATGTGTGTGTGTGTGCCTCAGCATGTGCCTAGTTAATGTGTGTGTGTGTACCTCAGCATGTGCCTAGTTAATGTGTGTGTGTGTGCCTCAGCATGTGCCTAGTTAATGTGTGTGTGTGTACCTCAGCATGTGCCTAGTTAATGTGTGTGTGTGCCTCAGCATGTGCCTAGTTAATGTGTGTGTGTGTGCCTCAGCATGTGCCTAGTTAATGTGTGTGTGTGTGCCTCAGCATGTGCCTAATGAATGTGTGTGTGTGTGCCTCAGCATGTGCCTAGTTAATGTGTGTGTGTGTGCCTCAGCATGTGCCTAGTTAATGTGTGTGTGTGTACCTCAGCATGTGCCTAGTTAATGTGTGTGTGTGTACCTCAGCATGTGCCTAATGAATGTGTGTGTGTGTGCCTCAGCATGTGCCTAGTTAATGTGTGTGTGTGTGCCTCAGCATGTGCCTAGTTAATGTGTGTGTGTGTGCCTCAGCATGTGCCTAATGAATGTGTGTGTGTGTGCCTCAGCATGTGCCTAGTTAATGTGTGTGTGTGTGCCTCAGCATGTGCCTAATGAATGTGTGTGTGTGTGCCTCAGCATGTGCCTAGTTAATGTGTGTGTACCTCAGCATGTGCCTAGTGAATGTGTGTGTACCTCAGAATGTGCCTAGTGAATGTGTGTGTACCTCAGAATGTGCCTAGTGAATGTGTGTGTGTGTACCTCAGCATGTGCCTAGTTAATGTGTGTGTGTACCTCAGCATGTGCCTAGTTAATGTGTGTGTGTGTACCTCAGCATGTGCCTAGTTAATGTGTGTGTGTGTGCCTCAGCATGTGCCTAATGAATGTGTGTGTGTGTGCCTCAGCATGTGCCTAGTTAATGTGTGTGTACCTCAGCATGCGCCTAGTGAATGTGTGTGTACCTCAGAATGTGCCTAGTGAATGTGTGTGTACCTCAGAATGTGCCTAGTGAATGTGTGTGTGTGTACCTCAGCATGTGCCTAGTTAATGTGTGTGTGTACCTCAGCATGTGCCTAGTTAATGTGTGTGTGTGTACCTCAGCATGTGCCTAGTTAATGTGTGTGTGTGTGCCTCAGCATGTGCCTAGTTAATGTGTGTGTGTGTACCTCAGCATGTGCCTAGTTAATGTGTGTGTGTGTACCTCAGCATGTGCCTAGTTAATGTGTGTGTGTGTACCTCAGCATGTGCCTAGTTAATGTGTGTGTGTGTGCCTCAGCATGTGCCTAGTTAATGTGTGTGTGTGTGCCTCAGCATGTGCCTAGTTAATGTGTGTGTGTGTACCTCAGCATGTGCCTAGTTAATGTGTGTGTGTGTACCTCAGCATGTGCCTAGTTAATGTGTGTGTGTGTACCTCAGCATGTGCCTAGTTAATGTGTGTGTGTGTGCCTCAGCATGTGCCTAGTTAATGTGTGTGTGTGTGCCTCAGCATGTGCCTAGTTAATGTGTGTGTGTGTACCTCAGCATGTGCCTAGTTAATGTGTGTGTGTGTGCCTCAGCATGTGCCTAGTTAATGTGTGTGTGTGTACCTCAGCATGTGCCTAGTTAATGTGTGTGTGTGTGCCTCAGCATGTGCCTAGTTAATGTGTGTGTGTGCCTCAGCATGTGCCTAGTTAATGTGTGTGTGTGTACCTCAGCATGTGCCTAGTTAATGTGTGTGTGTGTGCCTCAGCATGTGCCTAGTTAATGTGTGTGTGTGTGCCTCAGCATGTGCCTAGTTAATGTGTGTGTGTGTGCCTCAGCATGTGCCTAGTTAATGTGTGTGTGTGTGTACCTCAGCATGTGCCTAGTTAATGCGTGTGTGTGTACCTCAGCATGTGCCTAGTTAATGTGTGTGTGTGTACCTCAGCATGTGCCTAGTTAATGTGTGTGTGTGTACCTCAGCATGTGCCTAGTTAATGTGTGTGTGTGTACCTCAGCATGTGCCTAGTGAATGTGTGTGTGTGTACCTCAGCATGTGTTCCTGTAGCGTAGACTGTAGCTCCCTCTCTCACCACGACGGGGGTGTTGGTCATACACCTCATCACCTTGGGGAACGGACGGTACTGAAGCAGCTTCTGGGGGGACAAAAGGAGAGAGAGATGGGTTAGTGAAGGGGAGAGAGGTAAAGAGAGAAACACTTGTAAGATTTGTCAAGATCAATTATTTGACAAGAGAACATGTGTGAGTGGATGGATGGGGGGGTCAGACTGAGGATGATAATATTGGTTAGAGGTGGTACCGGAGGGAGCCTCCTACTACACGGAGGAGGTACCGGAGGGAGCCTCCTACTACACGGAGGAGGTACCGGAGGGAGCCTCCTACTACACGGAGGAGGTACCGGAGGGAGCCTCCTACTACACGGAGGAGGTACCGGAGGGAGCCTCCTACTACACGGAGGAGGTACCGGAGGGAGCCTCCTACTACACGGAGGAGGTACCGGAGGGAGCCTCCTACTACACGGAGGAGGTACCGGAGGGAGCCTCCTACTACACGGAGGAGGTACCGGAGGGAGCCTCCTACTACACGGAGGTGGTACCGGAGGGAGCCTCCTACTACACGGAGGAGGTACCGGAGGGAGCCTCCTACTACACGGAGGAGGTACAGGAAGGAAACATCTAAATGGAGGAGACGGGGCCCTGTTATGTAAATAACAACAAAAGGTGATGAGGACAGTGTCATAAAAGGAGATTATAGGAGGAATTCTTGGGTCCTGGCAGCACTGGTGTTTAAAAGAGACACCTGGTCCATTGACCGTTCTTTAGGTTCTTCAATATTGGGCCAGTTACCGAATGGTTGCTAGTTGAAATCCCCAGAGCCAATGATAACAATATTAACAACAACAAAAACTCTGTCCATGTGCCCTTGAGCAAGGCACTTAATCCTAATTTTCTCCATGGGCGCAGTACTACTATGGCTGACCCTGTAAAACAACACATTTCACTATACCCACGTGACCATAAAACATTGCAGTATGTCTTCCTCTGACATGGAGGACAGAACTAAATAGGCACTACCCCACAAGACTATTTTTCAAGTGATCCATGGACTCCACCAGACCGGTCCAGGACAGGTTCTGACCTTCTCTATAGAGCTGATGGTGACTCCACCAGACCGGTCCAGGACAGGTTCTGACCTTCTCTATAGAGCTGATGGTGACTCCACCAGACCGGTCCAGGACAGGTTCTGACCTTCTCTATAGAGCTGATGGTGACTCCACCAGACCGGTCCAGGACAGGTTCTGACCTTCTCTATAGAGCTGATGGTGACTCCACCAGACCGGTCCAGGACAGGTTCTGACCTTCTCTATAGAGCTGATGGTGACTGCACCAGACCGGTCCAGGACAGGTTCTGACCTTCTCTATAGAGCTGATGGTGACTCCACCAGACCGGTCCAGGACAGGTTCTGACCTTCTCTATAGAGCTGATGGTGACTCCTGCAGCACAGGACACTATAAGGTGTCTGTCCTCGATGTCTGGTCCAATCTCATCCAGCACAAAGGGGATGATGTGGGGTTTGACTGCCAGGAACAGGACATCACTCTTGTTCACCACTTCCTTGTTACTGGTGGTGAGGATAGCACCCATTTTCTAGAGGAGGAGGGAGAGACAGAAAGACTGGTGGTGAGGATAGCACCCATTTTCTAGAGGAAGAGGGAGAGACAGAGACTGGTGGTGAGGATAGCACCCATTTTCTAGAGGAGGAGGGAGAGACAGAGAGACTGGTGGTGAGGATAGCACCCATTTTCTAGAGGAGGAGGGAGAGACAGAGAGACTGGTGGTGAGGATAGCACCCATTTTCTAGAGGAGGAGGGAGAGACAGAGAGACTGGAAGACAGAGGGAGAGACAGAAAGACGGGAAGACAGAGGGAGAGACAGAAAGACGGGAAGACAGAGGGAGAGACAGAAAGACGGGAAGACAAGAGGGAGAGACAGGTTAAGAGTGAATATGCAAGGCCTTCTAGGATGTGTACACACACAATGCAGAGCCCTCATACAAACGTTGAAGCATTACCTACCTATACACTCAGACACAGACAGACACCCTCCAGGCCACGCAAACACCCCCACCCCCTCCAGGGCCACGCAAACACACACCCACCCCCCCTAGGCCACACAAACACACCCACCCCCCTAGGCCACACAAACACACCCACCCCCCTAGGCCACACAAACACACCCACCCCCCTAGGCCACACAAACACATCAGCTGACCACCTGTTACGCGAGTGGTAAAAAGGACCTTGTGGCTGCAATGAGCCATGGTAAGTTGCTAGCTAGCTTTAAACTTAATTAATGAAAAAACAATCAATCACTAGTTAAATAAAGGTAAAATAAAATAAAATGTTGTTAACTAGGCAAGTCAATAACAAATTCTTATTTTCAATGACGTCCTAGGAACAGCAGGTTAACTGCCTTGTTCAGGGGCAGAACGACAGATGTTTACTTTGTCAGCTCGGAGATTTGTTCTTGCAACCTTTCGGTTACTAGTCCAACGCTCTAACCACTAGGCTACCCGCCTCTAACCACTAGGCTACCTGCCGCCATAGGTAGCCTAGCCTTGATGATATTACTACGTTAACTAGCGTAGTGTGTGGCATATAATCAATGCGGTGCCTGTTAAATTTATCATCAGATCACAGTCTACTTCAACTTTACCAAACGGGTGATGATTTAACAAAAGAGCATTCGCGAACCAAGCACAATCGTTGCACGAATGTACCTAAACCATAAACATCAATGCCTTTCTTAAAATCAATACACAGAAGTATATTTTTTAAAACCTGCATATTTAGTTAAAATAAATGCATTTTAGCAGGCAATATTAACTAGGGAAATTGTGTCACTTCTCTTGCGTTCAGTGCAAGCAGAGTCAGGGTATATGCAGCAGTTTGGGCCGCCTGGCTTGTTGCAAACCAGAATTTTAAACAATTATGACATAACATTGAAGGTTGTGCAATGTAACAGCAATATTTAGACTTAGGGTTCCCACCCGTTAGATAAAATACAGAATGGTTCCGTATTTGACCATATTAATGATCAAAGGCTGTGTGTTTATTAGAATTAAGTCCATGATTTGATATTTGATAGAGCGGTCTGACTGAGCGGTGGTAGGCAGCAGCAGGCTCGTAAGCATTCATTCAAACAGCACTTTAATACGTTTGCCAGCAGCTCTTAGCAATGCTTGAATCACAGCGTTGTTTATGACTTCAAGCCTATTAATTCCTGAGATTAGACTGGCAATACTAAAGTGCCTATTAGAACATCCAATAGTCAAAGGTATATGAAATACAAATGGTAGAGAGAGAAATAGTTGACCCGTCATAATTCCCATAATAACTACAACCTAAAACTTCTTAACTGGGAATATTGAACCACCAACTTTCATATGTTCTCATGTTCTGAGCAAGGAATTTAAATGTTGGCTTTTTTACATGGCACATATTGCACTTTTACTTTCTTCTCCGACACTGTGTTTTTGCATTATTTAAACCAAATTGAACATGTTTCCTTATTTATTTGAGACTAAATAGAGTTTATTTATGTATTATATTAAGCTAAAATAAAAGGGTTCATTCAGTATTGTTGTAATTGTCATTATTTCATACACATAAAATATATATTTTATTTAAAATCGGCAGGTTAATCAGTATCAGCTTTTTTTGGTCGCCCAATAATCGGTATCGGCGTTGAAAAATCATAATCGGTTGACCTCTAATCCACACCTTCCAGGCCACGTAAACACATCCACACCTTCCAGGCCACGTAAACACACCCACACCTTCCAGGCCACGTAAACACACCCACACCTTCCAGGCCACGTAAACACACCCACACCTTCCAGGCCACGTAAACACACCCACACCTTCCAGGCCACGTAAACACATCCACACCTTCCAGGCAAGGCAATTTAAACAACGCACATACACAACACACACTTCCTCTCATCCAGACAAAACAGGTAAGCCTGCACAGGCCTGTCCCTCTCTCGCACACAAACAGAACAAACACACATCCCTGCCTCTTACCCTCAGGCCAGCAACAGTAGGCAGATCAGTATCTGGAGAACTGGCTATGATTCTCTGAGTAGCTATTACACCTGGGGGAGAGAGGGAGACAGAGGATGGGCACAGAAAGGATTAAAGAGAGAGATGAGGTCAGGGCACAACACAGATTTGCGTCACTGGAACTGCAACTGATAACAGCTACCGTTTGTTGACATTTCAGGGCCCAGTCTTGTGTACACGAGCAGTCAGAGTGACCTGCCCTGGCCAGACAGATAAAAAAAAAAAAAAAATGGGTCACGGCCTGTTGGTCATCATAACCGGTTGGCGGTTCCTTACCCGCAGATGTGAACCCTTTCACCAGCGCGTGAGCCAGCTGGCCGGCTCCGATGAATCCTACACTCATCTTTCCGGTGAAGTGGCTTGTCCTGCAAAGCCCAGATCTTACAGTCAGCACAAAAACATTACATATTACAGTCAGCACAAAGGCACAATAACTTTAGCTAAACAGTTACACGCACAAAAAGATTACTGCTCTCAAATTATGTGCACAAATTTCTTTACATCCCTGTTAGTGAGCATTTCTCCTTTGCCAAGATAATCCATCCACCTGACAGGTGTGACATTTCAAGAAGCTGATTAAACTGCATGATCATTACACAGGTGCACCTTAAACTGGGGACAATAAAAGGCCACTCTAAGACTGCAGTTTTGTCACACAATAGGCCTGCTGAATAAAGGAATGTCCACCAGAGCTGCTGCCAGATAATTTAATGTTTATTTCTCTACCATAAGCTGCCTCCGTAATTTTAGAGAATTTGGCAGTATGTCCAACCAGCCTCACAACCGCAGACCACGTGTATGGAGTCATGTGTGCGAGCGGTTTGCTGAGGTCAACGTTGTATACAGAGTGCCCCATGGTGGCGGTTGTGGCGGTTGGTTATAGTATGGGCCCGGAATAAACTATGGACAAAAAAAAACACAATTGCATTTTATAGATGGCAATTTGAATGCACCGAAATAACGTGACGAGATCCTGAGGCCCATTTATTTTAAGGTATCTATGACCAACAGATGCATATCTGCATTCCCAGTCATCTGAAATCCATAGATTCGGGCCTAATTCATTTATTTCAATTGACTGATTTCCTCAGATGTAAAATTGTTGTATGTTGCGTTTATATTTTTGTTCAGTATACTTCCGTTGGGAATATTTAGCATAACATTTAGTTAGGTAGGTTAACAGTAGGCAGCTTGCATGATCTCGTTTGAGGTTCAAGACATCAATCAGTACATTGTAATGCATAACTAGCCAGCTACAACCAGATAATTGTACACTTACTGTAGCTGTTTAGCAATTTGTATTCGTTCTTGCAGCAGCAAATATAGCTAGCAGGGCTTGTAACATTAGCAATGGCTATTTACAGTAACTTAGTGGTGCAGTAACGTTACTATTTTGGTCTTTGATGCTTTCTCACTAGCTAGCTTGTCTGACTGAGCAATAAATGAATTAATGAACAACAGAACATACATTGCTTAAATTGTTCTTTGCAAAATAGGTACTCTTACCTTCTGTACGATTTTCAACCCCTTTGGCCGCTGGACAGACACACCGGTGCAGTTACCGTTATTTCACCGGTTTTGGAATGAAACAAAACACCACTTCGTTGTCAACGTGGCTTCCAATCTCTATGTGTTCCGGGTAGCCGTCATGACGCGCATGAGAATGGACCAATGAATGGCGACTCCTTACCAATCCGCGTAAAGATTAGGCTCGTTGATTCACTTATGGGCGGGGTTTGTGGTCTCCAGTGCCCTGTTGCATCATTTTCCAGAGTAATAAGTAAGTGGAGCCAAAATATAGGTCAAGTTCAATGCCATATGCACATTGTAGAAGTAGGTTATGTTTATTTTGTGCCAATATGTCAACCACTTGACTTCCAGTGCCACCATTTTATAACCGATAGAAAGTGTGGGACTAATGAAATCAATTGAACGAGCTGTTGAGAAGAAGAGGGCTATGAGTGCACTGTGAATGTGTTATAAATGAATAAAGTAGGTTATAGTAAAGTCGTTCAATGAGTTGGGGCCACCTCTCTTCTTCTTTTCTTCTTAATCTGCATTGATCTCAAAACCTGGACAGTCGGTGAAAACAATACGACGAATGGGGACAGAAAGCTTTGTTAGACTACTGAGACACTGTCATAGACGGAAGCTACATCTGTAGGACCATATGCAGCGACACAAAAAGGAACTAGCACATTCCGTGCATAACAGACTCCCCAACCCAACTCTGTCACCTGAGCTTCCCCCCAGCAACCTCTCCCCTCTCCCCTTCAACCCAGGTCAACAGCTTGATGATCCCCGAGAACATTGCCCCCCCCCTTCCCCGTCTTTTCCAAACTGCATACATTCAGACCATGTGTGGGTCTAGACTAGCCTGGTTTCCATCCTCTATTCAGCTATTACATTCCACTCCTGCTACCACCGGAGTAGCAATGAGATTAATGTCAGCTACAAAGACTGGTACCCAGACTAGAGCTAGACTCCTGACGGAGCGGATTATCCAGGAATCTAAGAGATGCAGAATTCCCTGCCTGCCAGACATTCTCGGAATGCTGGACACTCTGAAGTTCCATGAAGGGGACTCAGTTCACCGGAATCATAGGACAGGAAATTCTCAAAAAACCTCAAAAAGCCAAATATTACCAATAGAATTAACATCATATATTTCCTGTTTTTCTGTCTGATCTGAACTGGGAGGGGAGGGGAGGGGAGGGGGGAAGAGAGGAGACCTGACGAGACACAGAGGGGATTCTATTTCAATCAAAAGTTCAGGTCAAATCTAAGTTTTCCTAATTGATTTGAACAGAATTGCAAATCAAGAAACACACAGCCACCATTTGCTAGTGAGACAGTAGAATATTAAAAGGGATATGTGATTGGTCGGCTTCGACGTTTTCCCTTCCTGGATCCCTGGGTACTTGCTGTCTGTCTGGGTAATTTGACGAAGACCCTTAAAATTAGACATAGGCTCAACCACTGTGTGTCCCCACTTTAATGAGCGCTATGTCCCCTGTCTGTCTGAATACATTCATTAACGGTGTTCTGTCTTTCTTGTGTTCGTTCTAAAATGACTCCAAAGTCTCTGGTAGATAAAAACTGTGCTTCCATTTTTCCTAGTCAAGTGTGTTTGGGGCTCTGTGCTGAACTGAACTATGGAGCAGACCTGGGTTCAATTAGTATTTTAAATCTTTGCTCTAGCCTGCCTGGAGTGCCAGATAGGTGGGGTTTACAGTGTTGTAAACTATTCTATTCGTCCATTAAGCCAGGCAAGCTCAATCAAGCACAGATCAAGTATTTGAAATGATTTCAAATAGTATTTGAACCCAGGCTTCGGACGGAGTGAGAAAAGAAGAATGCCCTGCAGTGGAATACCGTTCATACCAGCAGAAGCTATATATACACATCAGAATGCACGGCCAAGGGGGGTTCCGTTCCAACTATCCCAGCTGTTACCCTCTCTGTCAGTTGTACAGGATGAGAATGAAGTCAGCTATACCCTAGGTAGAGGTTCCCCTTATAGGTACAGCGACCATATAAATCAAGCGTCTCAGAGTAGGAGTGTTGATCTAGGATCAGTTTAGCCTTTTAGATCACAATCATTTAGTTTATATGGACAAGGGGGACTTGATCCTAGATCAGCACTCAATGCCCATTCCCAAATCTACCCCTTGTCACTAGGATGGTGTCTGAAACCTGTGGCCCGGGGCCATTTTCGTCCCGACACCTGATTTATTGTGGTCCCACTGGTGGTGTCAAAACTAGCCTCTCTCTCTCTCAGAGTATTTGAATATATTTAATGGTGAGGAAATATAAATATTTTAGGGAGCCAAGAAGAGATTGTAGCTGGCAGAAAGAACATCTGTGGCAAAATTAATGGTTCAAAATCACTCAATGTGATCTCTCAAACACTCAAACATAGTTGTTTTCTCCTTCCAACTAATCTTGAAAAGTGTCTGAATGAAAAACGTATTGATTTGTGCCTTCCAGCCCCCCCCCCCCCCTCTATCTTTCTCTCCCCCCCCGCTCTCTCTCCTCTCACAAGTCAATTTAACACCGACTGCCTTGGCACTATCTATTCCCCTGCGTGAGTACTGAGGCGTGACAACACTCATTCGCTCTTTTTCTGAAAAATAAATCCCCAGAGATTTATTAAAAATACCACAGACTGCCTGAATCAGTTTTGATTTGCAGAGGGGAGGGGGGCATCTAGGCGAGGCGTGGACCACACACACACACACACACACACACACACACACACACACTGCTTGTCGGGTGTAGAGATACGCATAGCTAATAACACAGGCAGACAAGTTCACTCCAGGGCACTCATCTGTCTCTCTCTCTCAGATGGAGGAGCACAGAATGGAGAGAGAGAGCGATGGAGGGAGGAGAGGGGGAGAAGAGGGCAGGAGGGCGTGCAGAATGGAGAGAGAGAGATGAAGGAGGGAGGAGAGGGAGAGAAGAGAAGAGGGCAGGAGGGAACGCAGAATGGAGAGAGAGAGAGATGGAGGGAGGAGAGGGGGAGAAGAGGGCAGGAGGGAGCGCAGAATGGAGAGAGAGAGATGGAGCGAGGAGAGGGGGAGAAGAGGGCAGGAGGGAGCGCAGAATGGAGAGAGAGAGATGGAGGGAGGAGAGGGGGAGAAGAGGGCAGGAAGGAGCGCAGAATGGAGAGATGGGAGAGAGATGGAGGGAGGAGAGGGAGAGAAGAGAAGAGGGCAGGAGGGAGTGCAGAATGGAGAGAGAGAGATGGAGGGAGGAGAAGGGGAGAAGAGGGCACAAGCCACAAGATGTTCTGTGAAATGTAAATTTCTCAGTCTATGGTTCCTGTTCCACCGTAGGGCTATCTCTCTCCCTGCACGGGGGAATTACAAATGGTGGCCGCCGGATGAAAAACTACAACACAAAAGAGAGAGACAGCCAACAGGTTGTGTAATACTTGTCATTCAGAGCACAGCCATGTTAGAAAGGTCTTGTGCAATCTGGTATCCTTGGGACGTCCCTACCCCCATTGAAGTTGACATTTAAAATGGTTGAGGTAAAGGTTAAGAGTAGGTTTAGGATTAGGGTTTGATTAGGGTTAGGGTTAGGGTTAGGGTAGGGGTTAAGGTTAGGGTTAGGGTTTAGGGTTGGGGTTAATGTTAAGGTAAGGGTAGGGGTTAGGGTTTAGGGTAGGGGTTAAGGTTAAGGTTAAGAGTAGGTTTAGGATTAGGGTAAGGGTTAAGGTTAGGGTAAGGGTAGGGGTTAAGGTTAAGGTTAGGGTTTGGTTAGGGTTAAGGTTAGGGTTAGGGTAGGGGTTAAGGTTAGGGTTAGGGTTTAGGTTAGGGTTAAGGTTAAGGTAGGGGTTAAGGTTAGGGTTTAGGGTAGGTTTAGGATTAGGGTTTGGTTAGGGTTTAGGGTAGGGGTTAAGGTTAAGGTTAGGGTTTAGGGTAGGGGTTAAGGTTAGGTTAAGGTTAGGGTTTAGGGTAGGGGTTAAGGTTAAGGTTAAGGTTAGGGTTTAGGGTAGGGGTTAAGGTTAGGGTTTAGGGTAGGGGTTAAGGTTAAGGTTAAGGTTAAGGTTAGGGTTAGGGTTTAGGGTAGGGGTTAAGGTTAAGGTTAGGGTTAGGGTAGGGGTTAAGGTTAAGGTTAAGGTTAGGGTTAGGGTTTAGGGTAAGGGTTAAGGTTAAGGTTAAGGTTTAGATCTGGGTTTGGATGCCAGTTGGTCAGGGATATAGGCCTAATAATAAACCCACAACCTATCACCACGCAGTGTTGAGTGACTGACAGTTAGGACAGTGAGTGACATCATCAATGTGGGCCCAGGGGCCGTTCCAGATTTGTCATGACAACGAGCCAGCCTGCGTACCTAATGTTACCCTATCCTGGTCAAAAGTAGTGCACTAAATAGGGAGTAGGGTCCCATTTAGGCTGCAGGCCCAGTATGATTACATACCCTCTATAGTCCCTCTGGCAGGAGAGGCAGGAACCTCATGATGGTTAGGATGGACACCTGTCCACACAGATCACTCTCACAGTGTGTGTGTGTGTGTGTGTGTGTCTGTGTGTGTGTGTGTGTGTGTGATGGGCGGATTTGATCTCTGTGGACTGCTAACCTGAGTCCCCCCAAACCTCCCACCATCCCTCACCTCATCCCCCTCTCTCTCTCACATTCTCTTACTCCCTCATCCTTTTCTCCCTCCCTCTCTCCCTCTCTCCCTCCCTCTCTCCCTCCGGTAGAGGAGAGGGAGAAGGGGGTGGCGGTAGAGGAGAGGAGGAGGTAGAGGAGAGGGAGAAGGGGGTGGCGGTAGAGGAGAGGGAGAAGGGGGAAGTAGAGGAGAGGGAGAAGGGGGTGGCGGTAGAGGAGAGGGAGAAGGGGGTGGCGGTAGAGGAGAGGGAGAAGGGGGTGGTGGTAGAGGAGAGGGAGAAGGGGGTGGCGGTAGAGGAGAGGGAGAAGGGGGTGGCGGTAGAGGAGAGGGAGAAGGGGGTGGCGGTAGAGGAGAGGGAGAAGGGGGTGGCGGTAGAGGAGAGGAGAGGAGGAGGTAGAGGAGAGGGAGAAGGGGGTGGCGGTAGAGGAGAGGGAGAAGGGGGAAGTAGAGGAGAGGGAGAAGGGGGTGGCGGTAGAGGAGAGGGAGAAGGGGGTGGCGGTAGAGGAGAGGGAGAAGGGGGAAGTAGAGGAGAGGGAGAAGGGGGTGGCGGTAGAGGAGAGGGAGAAGGGGGAAGTAGAGGAGAGGGAGAAGGGGGTGGCGGTAGAGGAGAGGGAGAAGGGGGTGGCGGTAGAGGAGAGGGAGAAGGGGGTGGCGGTAGAGGAGAGGGAGAAGGGGGTGGCGGTAGAGGAGAGGGAGAAGGGGGAAGTAGAGGAGAGGGAGAAGGGAGAAGTAGAGGAGAGGGAGAAGGGGGAAGTAGAGGAGAGGGAGAAGAGACGGAAAAAAGATTATCTGTACCACAGAGTGTTTGTGCACTGAGGCTGTTATCACACACACACACATACACACTCCACACTCATACACACTCCACACATACACACACACACCACACATATACACACACCACACATATACACACACCACACACATACACACACCACACTAATACACACTCCACACACATACACACTCCACACTCATACACACTCCACACACTCATACACACTCCACACATACACATACACCACACATATACACACACCACACATATACACACACCACACACATACACACACTACACACATACACACTCCACACACATACACACTCCACACACATACACACTCCACACATACACACACACCACACATACACATACACCACACATATACACACTCCACACACATACACACTCCACACACATACACACCACACATACACACACACCACACATACACACACACACACCACACATATACACACTCCACACACATACACACTCCACACACATACACACTCCACACACATACACACTCCACACACATACACACCACACATACACACCACGTATACACACACACCACACATATACACACACCACACACATACACACACCACACACACAGACACACACCCACACACACACGCACACACACACACCACACACACATGTTTAGTACTGTACAATACAAGATATCTACAAAGTCTTAGAGTGATGGTATCAATCCCCAATTATATAACTTTATTTATAGATGCAAAATCAACACACAGATGTATCACAAAAGGTTTCAAATCTCCCCAAAATCCTGGATTTTTCCATGTTATTCCAATTCTAATTGATTCAATTTACAAAACTTGGTAGTATAACATAACTTAATAGCACTCACATTAGACACAAACAAGTAAACAGACAGTATTCTGACACAACACAACGGAACTGCAAACTGGGTTCTGAAATCGTCATGGAGATGGTCGGTAGGGTGTTTATGGGATTGATAACTTCCTGTCGTGCCTGACAACGGGACTAAGACACCCTGAGCCTGGATTAGACACTGCAGAAGAGGAGGATGAGACACAGTTAGAGAGGAGAGGAGGAAAGGAAAGGAAAGGAGAGGAGGATGAGGAAGAAAGGAGAGGAGAGGAGGAAAGGAGAGGAGAGGAGAGGAGAGGAGAGGAGAGGAGAGGAGAGGAGAGGAGAGGAGAGGAGAGGAGAGGAGAGGAGAGGAGAGGAGAGGAGGAAGAAAGGAAGAAGAGAGAAAGACACAAAGAGGGGGGCAGAGAGAGAGAGAGAAAGAGAGAGAGAGAGAGAGAGAGAGAGAGAGAGAGAGAGAGAGAGAGAGAGAGAGAGAGAGAGAGAGAGAGAGAGACAGTAAGAGACAGAGAGACAGAGAGAGAGACAGAGAGAGGGTGGGGGACTCAATGTAAATGTGCAGACCCCAGTGAGAGTGTGATGAGCTGGTCAGATTCCGTGCTGTTCCTCTCCTTCTGGTTCTGCTGACAGAGAAGCCCCAACCAGCTGGCTGCTACAGAGGCCACACTCTCCCCTCACACCCCAGGAAGAGAGGGGGGGTTCTGGGGGTAGAGGGGCAGGGGAGGTGGCTGGTACTGGGGAAACGGAGAGTGGAGTGTGTCATGGGTTGGTGAAGTAGAGCTACTCTCTCAAATCTTCCACCCAGATAGAGTGGTGGTAGTCTGGGCTCGAGGGGCAGGGAGTTGGGGGGGAGGCAGCATAATAGGGATTTAGCTAGAGATGCCGATGGTGTGGTCTGGTAGGGTGTGTTAGGCTAGTCAGAAGGAGAGGAGAGGGATTGTGTTAGTCAGTGATGTCATGTTTAGTGATGTCATCCTTCCCCCATCATATCTAGAGTGGTGTGAGAGGGGTCAGTCACTGAGTGTCACCCGAATGGGGTGTCGTAGCAGGGTTAGCTGGCTGTTATGTGCATAAACACTGAATAAGAATATTTTATATCTCAATGGTTACATGGTTGTGAGATATAAGCCCATCATTAAAAGAGGGTGACACATTCATGCAAGTAGGTGATGTACTCAATCAAAAGCCTTAATGGCCTTGTACTGTTATAATCTCCACCCGGCACAGCCAGAAGAGGACTGACCTCTCAGAGTCTGGTTCCTCTCTAGGTCTCTTCCTAGGTTCCTGCCTTTCTAGGGAGTTTTTCCTAGCCACCGTGCTTCTACATCTGCATCTTGCTGTTTGGGGTTTTAGGCTGAGTTTCTGTATAAACACTTTGTGACATCTGCTGATGTAAAAATGGCTTTATAAATAAAATGTGATGGATTGATGAATAGTCGACGCCCCTTTCTCTCTGACTCAGTGGTTACTCCTCCTCCTATTCTACACCTCACCAGTGGTTGGTGGGGGAAGACGAAGCATATTGTCTTTGTGTGAATGTTCACTTCTGGCTGTACAATAACGTTGTATCCCATTCTGTTCTGTTCCGTCCCATTCTGCTCTACACCCGTGGTTGCTGGGTTACGAAACGTATCCGTTGTGAGTACACCAGGTCGGCGACGTACAGCGCCAGGTTGACGAAGCTAAACACTGCAACGACCACCTTACTATCCCACGGACACCGGCCCCGCGGGCATGACGACGGGCGCTCTGGAGATCCGTACTTCCTGTCGAAGCAGAACACGGGCCAGACGACGGAGGCGCTGAGGTAGAGGAGAACCGCCAAGAGCGTGTAAACAACAACAAACCGGTCGAACGGTAACTTCAGACACCCGGTGCGACCGGACACGGTCAATATAACCACGACGGTCGTCATGGCGAAGCAGACGGCGTAGACGACCACGCAGTAAATCGTCGCTACGTGACGTGAATACTCGGTCCCGTTCGCCAGCGCTCCGAAGATAATGCACGCCACGAAGCCCTGGACGACCTTGAGGAGGCCGGAGACGGTTGCCATGTAGCCCACGACCCGGCCTGGTTTGGCCCGCGAGAGGATCACCTCGGCCCCGTAGGACAGGGAGCCGGCGATGGAGCAGACAGTGACGGCGATGCGGAAGTTCCGGACCTCACAGCCTCCGTAGGGGCACTCTGCTCTGACAAAGTAGACTGGGTAAACCACCGAGGCTGTCACATACCTGGAGGAAGAGGAGAGGAGGGGGATTGTGTTAGTCAGCGATGTCATGTTTAGTGATGTCATGTTAGTGATGTCACGGTTAGTCAGTGGTGTCATGGTGAGTCAGTGAAAGGCTATCCCATGTCTACTTTATGACATAATAATGTATGTCTAACACTTGTTTGTCTCATTTTGATGATGTTATGCATACATGATGACGTGTAACGATGATTATGGTGATGTCATACGTACATGAGGGTCGCCAGGGCGGCGAATGCTACCGTCAGGTTATCCCAGGA